>NC_056741.1:1950679533-1950969533 GCF_019279795.1 Protopterus annectens
CCCGCCTAGAAGTATGCCTCTGACCGCACTGTGCTCAGTAAACTCGGTAGCATGTTCTGTAAATGCTTCATACTGTAGTGAGATCATGTAGATAGGCGTAAGTTCGACTCCCGGCCCTTCCGTGTGTGTGTGTGTGTGTGTGTTTCCAGCTCCCTCTGCAGATGAACTAGCTTTTAGACGCTTTGCATCGCATCCCTTGGCTATTGCCAGCTATTGTCTTACGTGTGATGTCACCCGCCTAGAAGTATGCCTCTGACCGCACTGTGCTCAGTAAACTCGGTAGCGCGTTCTGTAAATGCTTCATACTGTAGTGAGATCATGTAGATAGGCGTAAGTTCGACGCCCTGCCGTGTGTGTGTGTGTTTCCAGCTCCCTCTGCAGATGAACTAGCTTTTAGACGCTTTGCATCGCATCCCTTGGCTATTGCCAGCTATTGTCTTACGTGTGATGTCACCCGCCTAGAAGTATGCCTCTGACCGCGCTGTGCTCAGTAAACTCGGTAGCGCGTTCTGTAAATGCTTCATACTGTAGTGAGATCATGTAGATAGGCGTAAGTTCGACTCCTGGCCCTTCCGTGTGTGTGTGTGTGTGTGTGTGTTTCCAGCTCCCTCTGCAGATGAACTAGCTTTTAGATGCTTTGCATCGCATCCCTTGGCTATTGCCAGCTATTGTCTTACGTGTGATGTCACCCGCCTAGAAGTATGCCTCTGACCGCGCTGTGCTCAGTAAACTCGGTAGCGCGTTCTGTAAATGCTTCATACTGTAGTGAGATCATGTAGATAGGCGTAAGTTCGACTCCCGGCCCTTCCGTGTGTGTGTGTGTGTGTTTCCAGCTCCCTCTGCAGATGAACTAGCTTTTAGACGCTTTGCATCGCATCCCTTGGCTATTGCCAGCTATTGTCTTACGTGTGATGTCACCCGCCTAGAAGTATGCCTCTGACCGCGCTGTGCTCAGTAAACTCGGTAGCGTTATGTAAATGCTTCATACTGTAGTGAGATCATGTAGATAGGCGTAAGTTCGACTCCCGGCCCTGCCGTGTGTGTGTGTGTGTGTGTGTGTGTTTCCAGCTCCCTCTGCAGATGAACTAGCTTTTAGACGCTTTGCATCGCATCCCTTGGCTATTGCCAGCTATTGTTGCGTGTGATGTCACCCGCCTAGAAGTATGCCTCTGACCGCGCTGTGCTCAGTAAACTCGGTAGCGCGTTCTGTAAATGCTTCATACTGTAGTGAGATCATGTAGATAGGCGTAAGTTCGACTCCCGGCCCTTCCGTGTGTGTGTGTGTGTGTGTGTGTGTTTCCAGCTCCCTCTGCAGATGAACTAGCTTTTAGACGCTTTGCATCGCATCCCTTGGCTATTGCCAGCTATTGTCTTACGTGTGATGTCACCCGCCTAGAAGTATGCCTCTGACCGCGCTGTGCTCAGTAAACTCGGTAGCGCGTTATGTAAATGCTTCATACTGTAGTGAGATCATGTAGATAGGCGTAAGTTCGACTCCCGGCCCTGCCGTGTGTGTGTGTGTGTGTGTTTCCAGCTCCCTCTGCAGATGAACTAGCTTTTAGACGCTTTGCATCGCATCCCTTGGCTATTGCCAGCTATTGTCTTACGTGTGATGTCACCCGCCTAGAAGTATGCCTCTGACCGCGCTGTGCTCAGTAAACTCGGTAGCGCATTCTGTAAATGCTTCATACTGTAGTGAGATCATGTAGATAGGCGTAAGTTCGACTCCCGGCCCTTCCGTGTGTGTGTGTGTGTGTGTGTGTTTCCAGCTCCCTCTGCAGATGAACTAGCTTTTACACGCTTCGCAACACAAACCTTGGCTATCAGCGGCCATTCCTTTATGGATGTTGCCACCCACCTGTACATGTGCCTCTGCTGCTGGTGTGCTCGGTGGTCCACGTAGCACATTCCATACCTGTGTTGTATGTTTGTGTGTTTGGGTATGTGGGTGTGAGGTCAAACAACATGCCTGCCACATGTGTGTGTGTGTCCATGCTCCCAGCTGCATGGGTTCATATGGTATTGCCTTGTGGTTTACGCAGAACACACCTATCCTGCCGCCATCCCTGTGTTTCTGGATGGCGGTATGCAGTTAGTGTACCGCTTGTGTGTCTGTTGTGGTCTGCGACCGCCGTAGCGTGATCTCCACCTGCACCATGCTATGGTGTGCTGGGGTGATGCTGTGTACATGACACACCCGGGCCTGCCACATGTGTCCGTCTGTATCTCTGTCATTGTTTATCTACGTACCGATGTTGTGGCCGTACCGCTGCTGTAGCATGGACGGCTGTCTTTCCCATGTATCGCATATTTGCACGGCAGACACATATGACTGTGGTCCGTTGCGTATCCACTCATTGTCCATGCACTGTCCGTATTCCAGAACACCGTATTGACATCTGCTGGATATCGTGACACACAGCTATCCCTGCTGTCCTGGCAGTGTACCCGTACACGCCATACACCTTGTGTGTACATGGCTAGTTATGGTGTGTGTATGTCTACCTGTGCTGTATGCATGGTTGTGTGTGTGTCCCGCTACAGCCATCTGTGCATATGTCGCCACCATGGGTAATCCTTGTGGACCGCAGTTTCATGTGCACGTCTGCACATACCTGCAGACTGTACTACCCCTCCTACGGCTGCGGACTTAGATCGACTGCTGCCCTGGGCTGTAGGTCTCCTTGCCGCCCACCACCACAGCACATGGTGCCCCCATCATGGTATACCTACATGACACACCCACTAGACAGGTGGCCCTACTAGTGCGGCGCCCTGGCCAGCCACAGGAATGCTGTACGCCTACGGCTGGATGTGGGCACATCACAAGGCATACGTCTACATTCAGTGTTTTACAACGTCCAGGTTGTAATACCAGAGGGGGGAACTCATCAGCTATGCTATAGAATGCGGATCTATTTGGTTTAGTAGGTGGAGGGGTGCCCACACAGCAGGGCTGACCGATGGAAGACCGATGAGGCCTCCTTTGAGAGGCAGGTGGAGCAAGCCCCCGTAACGTGAATGTAGTTTAGGTACAGATGTAGGGTTAGCACACATTCGTCCACTCATTCAGTTCTGTACCGCTGTGTTACTGTGATATGCTATGCATATCTGCCATATACATTGTTAAATCATTCAATGATGAGTATTCGGCATAGTACAATATCATATGATACATGTGTTAATAGGATGCCTTCTGAGGTGTTAACATATGTGTGTGTGGGACACATTGCGTCTGTGCTTTCTATGCTGTGGTTACATGTTCATTGTTTGCACAGAAGGTAACACATGGAAGTGTAAGGGGGGATATAGAAAGCCTGGACGCGTCTATGTTATGTGTACGTCTCACGGAGCGTACGGGTGATAGCGCTTACATGTCTATGGAGTAACCTTTGGATACCACATGTGACCTGTCGTGGACGAAACGTCTACGTTGACTGTATCATCTACCTATGTGTGTCGTGCTTTGTGTGCGGTAAGGTGCCAGCGGGTCTTTGATGTGGATTATGTGTATTCCATGGTCAATTGACATTAACACTATTACTTCACCGAAGGATGTTCTTCATTGGTGGGGACGCCATAGTTTCACCATCGTATGGCTTTCCTAGCTGACGTTGATATTCAGCCATTGGTATGTGTTCCACAGGTCACCCATTTCTCCCGCGGTACTGGAGCGTGTGATCCACAGTCCGGTGCTGGCATATTGACAGCTGTGTACGCCGGTATTGGCACAGCGGTCTGGCTTTGTATGGGGAGTGTCTACTGGTTTCCCCATCTGTATTACCTGTGTTATGCCTCACTGCAGCTGTGTGGTTACACAAAATTCGCGGTTATGGGTGCCATCACGGTCCTACGCTTGTCCATCCCTCGCGAGTGTCTACTGGACACTGGTATGGAGCAGTACACATTCCACACCTGCATTTCGCATTAGACGGTGGATGCTTTGCACTATCAGTGGGGAGTAAGGCACGTGCTACTCCCACATCCCTCCCATGGTGCGGGACAACGTATTATCTGCCAAACATCACCGAGCCCCGTTACTGCATACCCACGATCCCATGGATGCAGCCCTCGACGGTACACATTACACATCCTGCATGTGTGCGGGAATGGGATGTGGACGCACCTCTATGGGCTCTGCAATATGGGAATATCTGTACATATGTCCCGCATTCTGTGGACAGCTGTCGCCAACCCTGAACACGCTGGGGGTGCATATGTGTGGCTGTACCGTGGACACGGCTGTCAGTTATTTCGGGTCTTCCGATCGTGTCTGGTTGACATTGCGTACGGAGGAATCTCTGGGGTCCTACTATGCACACCATTGTGCATATGTACAGTGTAGACCTTGTTGGACTGTGTCCATCTGGCTAGTGGGTTTGACCGCTGCTGTATGTTCCCCCATCGCGGATGTGTGGTTGCTACCCATATTATGTAGTGCTACGTTGACCAGGGTATTCTAACCTGAAACCGGATGGTGTAGATCCAATGATGCAGGCTAGGAGAAGCTTTAGGTCATCCTCCAATGTCCCATTAGGATATGTCCGCCACAGTATCGGCACACGGACACAACCAAAGAATGTAGATCCTATTAAAGCATTGACGGATGTTCTTCATAAGCGTGAACGCCATAGTGTCAGGATCCTGTGAGTTTCCTACTTTACGTTGTTGGTGTGCCATTAGTATGTGTTCCACAGGTCGGCCATGTGTTCCGCGGTATGGTAGCGAGTGATCCCCATTCACCTTCTAGCAGATTGGATGCTGTGTATGCCGGTATTCGCACGGCGGTCTGACATCGTATGTGGAGTCTCTACTGTAGTCCCTATCTGTATTCCGTGTGTTGTGCCTTACCACAGCTGTGTGATTCCACCAGGTTTGCAGTCATGGGTGACATCTTGGCCGTACGATTGTCCATCCATGGGAACTGTCCAATGGACACTGGTATAGTGCTGTCCACATTTCACAGCTGCATTTAGCATTCTCCGGTGGGTGATTTGCATAATTAGTGCGGAGTAACGCATGTGCCATACCCACATCCCTCACACGGGGCGGGACAACGGATCATCTGCCAATCAACGCCGAGACCCATGTCTGCATACCCACGATCCCATGGCTGCAGCCCTCGACAGTACCCGTTACACATCCTCCACGTGTTCGGGAATGGGATTTGGACGCACCTGTATGGACTGGGCAATCTGGGGATTGATGTGCATATCACCTGCAGTTCATGGACAGTTGTCATTAACCTTGGACACGCTGGTGGTGCATATATGTAGCTGTGCCGTAGTGACGGCTGCTGCTTCATCTGGGTCTGCCGCTCCAAGCAGGTTGCATTGCGTAAGGATAATTTTTGGGTCCTACACTGGACACCAGTGTGCATATGTAAAGTGTAGAACATATTTGACTGTGTCCATCTGACCAGTGTGTTTGACTTCCGCTGCATGTCCAGCAGTCACGGATGTCTGTTTGAGTACCCATATTATGTAGTGCTACGTAAACCGGGTCTTCCGCCACCGACCCCATATGGTGTAGTTCCCATGATGCAGGCTAACAATTGCTTTCAGTAATCCGCAGATATCCCATTGGGACATTCCCGCCTCTGTATTGTAACATTAACACGAAGAAACCATGTATAACCTATTGATTCATTGCAGGATGTTCTTTATATGTGTGTACGCCATAGCCTTAACATCCTATACCCGTACTATTTGACGTTGTTGGTGTGCCATTATTATGTGTTCCGCAGGTCGGCCATTTGTTCCGCAGTATGGCAGCGAGTGATCACCATTCACTTGCTGGGAAAATGAATGCTGTGTACGCCGGTATTCGCACAGCGGTCTGACTTTGTATGTGGAGTCTCTACTGTAGTCCCTATCTGTATTCCCTGTGTTTCGCCTTAATACAGCTGTGTGATCCCAGCAGATTTGCTGTTATGGGTGCCATCTTGACCAAACGTTTGTCCGTCCATGGGGAATGGCTACTGGACACTGGTAGAGGGCTGTACACATATCACAGCTGCATTTAGCATTCTCCCGTGGATGATTTGCATTATTAGTGTGGAGTAACGCATGTGCTATACCCACATACCTCCCACGGGGCGGTACGACGGATTATCTGCCAATCGACACACAGCCCCATTTCTGCATACCCACGATCCCATGTCTGCAACCCTCGACGGTACCCATTGCACATCCTCCATGTGTGCGTGAACGGGATGTGGACGCACGTCTATGGACTTGGCAACCTGGGGAGTCCGGTCCATATGTCCTGCATGTCATGGACACTTGTCATCAACCTTGAAAACGCTGGTGGTGCACATATGTGGCTGTGCCGTAGTCACGGCTATCAGGTCTTCTGGTTCTCTAGATCGCCGCCTGTTCACATTGCATTCGGATAATTTTTGGGTCCTACAATGGACACCAATGTGCATATGTCAAGTGTAGAACGTATTGTACTGTGTCCATCTGGCCAGTGGGTCTGACTGCTGCCGTATGTTCAGCAATCACGGATGTCTGTTTGAGTACCCATATTATGTAGTGCTACGTAAACCGGGTTATCCGCCACTCTACACAAATGTTGTAATTCCAATGTTGCAAGCTAACAATTGCTTTCACCAATCTGCAGATATCCCATTGGGACACTCCTGCCTCTGTATTGTCAACTTTACACGAACGAAACATGTAGATCCTATTAATTCATTGAAGGATGTTCTTTATATGTGGGTACGCCATAGCTTAACCATCCTATAACCATCCTAGTTCACGTTGTGGGCGTGCCATCAGTATGTGTTCCGCAGGTCGCACATTTGTTCCGCGGTATGCAAGCGAGTGATCCCCAGTCACTTGCCTGCAGGTTGAGAGCTGTGTACGCCGGTATTCGCATGGCGGCCTGACATTCTATGTGGAGTGTCTGCTGTACTCCCTAAATGTGTTCCCTGTGTTCTGCCTTACTACAGCTGTGGGATTCCGCCAGGTGTGCAGTTATGGGTGGCATCTTGGCCGTACATTTGTCCATCCATGGGAACTGCCTCATGGACACTGGTGTAGGGCTGTACACATGTCACAGATGTATTTAGCATTCTCAGGTAGATGATTTGCATTTTGGGTTGCCACCTTTTCAAATGGCCAAAGTGGGACATTTTCAAGACACACATCAGATTTTACAGGCCGACACATACCCACGGTCAGTACAAAGGATAGAACTTAACTTTTCTGCCTAAATAAAAGCTTATTCTTGTAGCATTTTAGTTGCTTATGCAATGTTTTGTAACATTTAGGTATTTTAGATACAGAATAACTGTTTTATGCAACTATTACATAAAATATGGGACATAATTATGTCCTACAATCTCAGGACATTTGCCATTTTTAATATTTTCTGTCAGGACACAACTGCCCAAAGAGGGACTGTCCCTCCCAAAGTGGGACAGGTGGTAACCCTATTTGCATTATCAGTGCGGAGTTACGCATATGCCACACACACACACGGGGCGGGACAACGGATCTTCTGCCAATCAAGTCCGACACCCATTTCTGCATACCCACGATCCCATGGCTGCAACCCCCGACAGTACCCATTGCACATCCTCCATGTGTGCAGGAATGGGATGTGGACACACATCTATGGACTGGACTATCTGGGGATTCCTGTGCATATGTCCTGCATTTCATGGACAGTTGTCACCAACCTTGAACACGCTGGTGGTGCATATATGTAGCTGTGCCGTAGTCACGCTGGTCACAGCATCTGGCTCTCCCGATCTCGGACGGTTGACATAGCGTCCGGATAACTTTTGGGTCCTACAATGGACACAAATGTGCATATGTAAAATGTAGAACATGTTGGACTGTGTCCATGTGGCCAGTGATTGTGACCGCTGCTGTATATTCCCCATTCGAGGATGTCTGTTTGACTACACATATTATGTTGTGCTACGAAACCCATATTCTACTACGATTAACCAAAATGGTATTGCTGTACTGCTGCAGTTTGGCAACTGCTTCAAGTAATCCTCAGACAGCCCAGTAGGACATGTACGCCACTGTATTGTCAATATGACACAGCCAGACCATGTGGACACGATTGCTTCATTGCCGGATGTACTTTATAAGCGGGAACGCCAGTGTTTCAACATCGTATGACCGTCCGAGTTGACGTTGTTGGTGTGCCATTGGTATGTGTTCCACTGGTCGCCCATGTGTTCCGCAGTATGGCAGCGAGTGATCCCCATGTTGTTGCTGGCAGATCGAGTGCTGTGTACGCCGGTATTTGCACGGCCGTCTGGATTTCAATGGGGGGTGTCTACTGTAGTTTCCATCTGCATTTCCTGTGTTATGCCTTACTGCACCTGTGTGATTCCACCGGGCTTGCACGTATGTGTGCCATCCTGGTCGTAGGCATATCCATCCATGGGGTTTGCCTACTGGACACTGTTATAGCCTGTACACATTCCACACCTGCATTTAGCATTATCCAGTGGATGCTTTGCACCATTACTGGGGAGTAGGTCATGTGCTACACCCACACCCCTCCCACGGGGCGGAACAACGAATTATCTGCCAAACAACACCGAGCCCCATTTCTGCATACCCAAGATCCCATTGCTGCACCTATCGATAGTACCCATTACACATCCATCATGTGTGCGGGACTGGGATGTGGACGCACATGTATGGACACGGCGATCTGTGGCTTTCTGCTCATATGTCCTACATTTCATAGATACCTGTCATCAACCTTAATCACACTGGCGGTGCATATGTCTAACTGTGCCGTAGTCACGGCTATCGCGTCATCTGGTGGTCGGAAACGGCTGGTCGGCGTTCTGTTAGAATGTATTTTTGGGTCCTACAATGGACACATATGTGCAAATGTAAAGGTAGATGTTGCTGGATTGTGTCCAACTGGCGAGTGGTTTCGACCGCTGCTGTATGTTGGCCAATCGCGGATGTCTGTTTGACTAACCATTCTACGTGTTGCTACGTAAAACAGGTGTGTTAGAACTGTAAATAACCGATGTATATCCAAAGATGCAGGTTAGCAACTGGTTTACATAATTCTCAGACGTCCCAATAGGACATATCCGTCACTGTACTGTCAACATAACACCACCGGAACATCTTGATCCCCTATGTATTCATTGAAGCATGTCTTCTTTATAGGTGGGAACGCCATAGCTTACATATCCTACTTGACGTTGTTAGTGTGCCATTAGTATGTGTTCCACAGGTCGCCCATCTGTTCCGCTGTATGGTAGCGAGTGCTCCCCATTTTGTTGCTGGCAGATCGAGTGCTGTGTACGCCGGTATTCGCACGGCGGTCTGACTTGGTATGGGGAGTATCTACTGTACTCCCTATCTGTATTTCCTGTGTTATGCCTTACTGCAGCTGTGTAATTCCACCAGGTTTCCAATTATGGGTGCCATCTTGGTCGTACACCTGTCCATCCATGGGAATTGCCTACTGGACAGTAATATAGGGCTGTACACATTTCACACCTGCTTTTACCATTATCTGGTGGATGCTTTGCATCATTGGTGGGGAGTACAGCACGGGCTATACCCACATCCCTCCCACGGGGCGAGACAACGGATTATCTGCCAAACAACACCGAGCCCCAATTTTGCATACCCAGGATCCCATGGCTGCAACCCTCCACGGTACCCATTACACATCCTTCATGTGTGCGGGACTGGGATGTGGACGCACTTATATGGACACGACAATCTGTGGATTTCTGTTCATATGTCCTGCATTTCAGGGACAGTTGTCATCAACCTTGAACACGCTGGTGGTGCATATGTAAAGCTGTGCCGTAGTCACGGCTGTACACCGTCTGGGTCGACCGCAGCTGTTTCATGTCTCAAATGGGTCAATTTTTGGAGTCCTACAATGGACACCGATGTGCATATGTAAAGTGTAGAACGTGTTGGACTGTCAACATCTGGCCAGTGGTTTTGACTGCTGCTGTATGTTCCCCAATCGCGGATGTCTGTTTGACTACCCATATTATGTATTACTTGGCCTATCTATATCCACGTGCCAGTAAGCGTAAATACAGAAAGCCTTTAGTCCTGGTCATCGTCATAAAAGACATCCTTGAACATATATCAGGCCAAAACGGACAATGACAGAAACGATACACTCCACAGTCAAAACATACTAAGCTCTTTCACCCACTAACATGGGTCATCGTCGGACTACGAAATACATTACACAGTCGTCCCTTATACACTTCCTTCAGAGTCAGTTTAAAGTCAATTAATCAATAAACCTGCTCATAGTTAAGTGGACAGTGCTCCATGTCGTGATGATAACGTGACATATACAAATCAGTGTTGCATACATTACTTAATGGACACAATAATACAACAACAATGTGTTTATATAACTACAATATTGGTCAATACAATCAGTATATTGACACATATTTGATAATTGTTGTGAGTAAACCTTAGAATGTAGTGTGTTGATCATGGTATGAAATATCAATGTGTATAACTGTTGCATTACGATTCCAAAGCATGGAATCAATAAGTACAATTGAAGCATAATTTGCATAAATATGAATGTACATGAAAGTCACAATGTTACGTGTGAATATGACTGTATCATAACTATATCGATATGAAATGGAATGAACTGTAGTTGTTTACATCTTCTTTTCCGTGACAAATCTATGTCCATGCGTCATATATACGGGCCGTCGGGCTGCTGTGTGTAGATGTATACATGTGAACCCCTCGTTTCATACCTTTCTTTGTTACTGTCTGTGGATTACCTGTGTACACACATCAATTACCATGCCATACCTTTCCGCTGTACAGGTTCTGGCATGGTGTACGGCTGGTTGGCCCTCAATCTTGCTGTGTGTTACATTGACCAGTGTGTATCTGGCAATTCGCTGGCGTGTCATGTGTGACCTTCTTGCTTCTTTAGGGACCTGATCCCATAATTGTGACGTGCTTCCACTGGCCATATATCTGTCTGTCGCCTGGGATCTGTGTGTATCCAGTCCTTTCAGGACACTTTCTGTTGTCGTTCTTTTTTGTTTACATATATGAGTACTTTGGTATGTTGTGCTATGATTGTGTGTGGAGCCTTTCTCCACGGGCCTCTGCTGACACTGGACATATATCCAGCTAGCGTAGCCAGGTCAACAACTGTCAGCCAACTGGACGCAATTCATATGGGGGCACCTTCTAACAAGTGGGTCGGGTTACTGATGCATACCGTCATCAATCCATACTACTAACACATACGTGATTCTATCCACATTCTATGTTTGTCTCATCACATAGCGTGTGTTTCTCAGTATTTCTAACGGTACTTTACATGGCATTGCCTGATTGCATACTTTCAGAGGCTGACATTTATGAGACATGTCTGGTTGACGTGGAGGACACATCCTTAACCTGCCCTGCTTCGAGGGGATCACACACGCGCACGTGCATTTCCTAATTGTGGTTTACGCATGCACATGCATATCCGTATTCTGTCTCCATATGTTTACTGGCCCTGTGTGGTTACGTGATCTGTGTTAGTTGTGACTATTCGGTAACATATCTCTGATCCGTTGACGGACGTGTGTGGGACGCACGTACACCTTTTTACCTGTAACAGTCTTTGCAGCATGGACGCATTACGCATGCGTTCACATTTATATGTTCCATAGTCGTAATTCAAACAGCACTGCATTCACATTTGCTGGTTACTGTGACCACTACACGTTAGCTGTTCGGTGTCATTAATATGCATACCCATGGTACTTAGCTACATTTACATATCCCCCACCCCCCCGCACTCACGCACGTCACTGGCATCGCTTCTCCTGGTGGGAAAGGTGCGGTACTACATGTTAAACATTCCTTATTCCCTCCCGTTCATGGCCCAGGATGCATATGTCTTGACCGCAGGGATGTTCAGATCACAGGGGCTTATATCCCCGACGCATACAGGCCTTCGATTGTCAGGGTGTCCCTGTGGTGCTTTGGGTTTGGTCTTGTCGGCCCAGTGTACGGAACTGCCCTGACCGTGTACGAATGTTAGATGAGTCACATGGCCACGGTTTGTCCGTGTCTATGATACCATGTCCCCCCCCCATAATTCCTAACCGTGTGCGCTGATTGGCCGGCGTACCCGTTGTCGCTGTTGTTATAGTAATTGAACACGGTCTGGTCGAACGGACCTATTTCCATTAGTAACCCTCGGTATTCATGACCTGTCTCGCCATATTACATGGGTTTAACATTGCGTGATGGCTTTCACTGAGCCACGGACATGTCCGTTGCTTAGTTTGTGCCAGTCCCGCTCTGCTACACACATTTAACATGGCGGAACAGGTTGAACAGCTCAGCAACGGGGACATCGGCCTCTCCGTCGCTGTTTAGTATTGAATCGCTATGTTGACTTTGTTTCACAGAGAGAGACAGTGTCGACATTGGTAACGGACATCTCGCGCAGTACGTCCACACCGCCGCGGGTGGCGTATGTCTGCGTTTAGGCGGCGGACAGGCATCATGCTGTGCCATTATGTCTGGGGAATATATGGTTTCTTGCCATAGATGATATGTCATACTAGCAATGACCCGCGTCTGTGAGTGGGTACTGCTGTATTTACCCACGGCAAGGGTGGCCTTAGGTCACGTGGTGCCGTAGGCAGACGTACTCCATGATGCCACCGCCACATCAGCCGCTACCCCCGTCCTGGTCTACCTACACAAAATAAAGGCTTGAAAGGTGCCCTGAGTGGAGCGGCGCCCTAGGAGGCTGCCTAGTTGGCCTATGCATAAGGCCGCATATGTGTGTGGTCCCTCGGGCGTCGGACTCGCGAACGCACCACGTCTGCCGTGAGTATATCTAACATTACCCACATCCATGCGTGGTTTATTGCTATGATGTTCCACACCTGTGTTTGGACAACCTACAATAGCTTCTGCTATTGGCATGCAATGCTGTGGGTGGTGCCGGTTACCATACATATACCTTTCTCAAAAGCCGAATTTACAGTTCTGAACACTACTGTGGTCTCCTTTGAGGCCCCTGAGCCAGTGGTAAACATTACTCAAACCGCTGAATGACGTA
The DNA here is from genome assembly GCF_019279795.1 of Protopterus annectens. Lineage (NCBI taxonomy): Eukaryota > Metazoa > Chordata > Ceratodontiformes > Protopteridae > Protopterus > Protopterus annectens. The sequence goes on from NC_056741.1 coordinate 1,950,692,617, forward strand.
CATATCCCTTCCACCAGCACCTACAGGACTGCATGGATCAGGCAATCCCATACAAAACTGAGACTCTTTGTACCAAAGCCAAGCATCCAGTCTGGTGGACCCCAGCCATGAACAAGCTCTAGAACGACTGGAGGTAGCTACTACAAGATAGAGTGGAATACTTGTAAGGTAAGACACCCTTGCTCATTGTATGTGAAGAACTACAGGCTGTCAGGAAATCATCCAGGGGAAGTTCAACAGAGGAATCAACAAGAACTCGACAGACAATCATAAGGCCTTCTTTAGCTATGTTGGACACCTGGGAGGACACTCCCAGATATGCTCACACTGGGTTCAGAATGATGTGAGGATGACTGAACCTACACGCATTGCCAACATAATGGCCGACAGGTTCGGTGCTAACTTCTCCCCCTCACCCCCACATGGAGAGATATCTATACCAGAGGATTGTAGATCCTGGAACTTCTGTGACACACAGGTGGGAAATGCTCTCTCCAAGGCAGTAAACACAGCATCCATGGGACCAGATGGTGTCCCAGCTGTGTACTCCATTAACTCAATGGGGAATTAAACCCACAGTTAGGACAGCTGTTTAACCGTAGCCTCACCTCAGGATACGTACCCAAGTAGTGGCACAAGGCGACTGTAGTCCCACTTCACAAGGATGGTGCATCCACTGACCCTGGTACTTACCATCCCATTAGCTTGACATGCCTTATCTGCAAAGCCATGGGGAAGGATCATGATGGAAGTCATACATAATGACATAGGGGACTTGCATACCTTGGATACAACCCAGTTTTGCTTGGTCAAATACAGATCATGCCTTTTAAACGTGTCTGACTTTTTAGGATCAGTCACCAAGGCCATTGATGAGGGCAAAGCAGTCCATACAGCCTACCTACACCTGGCAAAGGCCTTCAACACAATACCACACTCAGGTATCATTGATAAACCCGTCTGCTTGAATGTAAATACATCCTTCGCCAGAGGGGTTGCAAACTGGCTAAGTGACAGAACCCACACGGTCATAGTTGCTGGCGCCATGTCATACTCACAGCCGGTCACAGGTGTTGTCCCACGGGACTCAGTCCTGGGTCCACTATTTTTCCACATCTACATTTCAAAAGTACAAGCAAACACAGGGGGGTTATGGCTGACAATGTTTTCAGATGACTGCAAACCGGGTGCCATATTCGGACACACATTTGACACACATATCCTTCAGAAGGGCCTCACAGCTATGGATAACTGGTGCCAGACACATGGCCTACAGCTAAATGCCAGGAAATGCATAGTCATACCCTTCGGGAAGAACGAGGTTACCCCTAGCTACCATATAGGTGGCAATCCACTGAGCACAGAGGGAGTTACCAGGGATCTGGGGACCCGTGTTGTCGGTGACTGTTTGTTCGACACACACGTTGCTAACGTAGTTAGATAGACCTTCTACATTGCCCACCTGATCATGAAGGGATTCACATCTACATCAGGGGAGGTCATTGTCCCCTTGTACTCATCACTCATTACACCTATGATTGAGTACAATGCCCCGTTCAGAATGTATCTGACCCGACACCTGCAGCAGCTGGAAAGGCCACGACAGTTCATCCACAAACGGATGCAGGGTCTCAGGAATATGTGTTATGCTGACCGACTGAAAGGGTTCCATCCCTATTCCGTCGCATACCACTTGCCCAGAGGTGACCTGTGCCTGGCATCCAAGGCCAGGTCGAACCCGGATTTGATGACTATGCTTCACCTACAGAATCTAGATCCCTCAGAATCACAAGGGCAGGTGACGTACACCTTGGCACTGTCATTAATAGAACGTGCTGGTGGGACAGATTCATCAGCCAGACACTCACTATGCTGTGGAACAACATCCCAGTACATGTGAGACAGAGCACCTGGCTGGCCTTGTTTTAGTATTTTGACAAGGATGTCTGAATTGCTTTATTCAACTCACCTTGTAAATGAATATTTACTTTACCACATTTTTAATCTTTACATTCCATTGATATATTTTACATTAGTCATAATCATAGTGTTTATGTCTATATATTAGGGTTCATTTATATTACTAGGTGTCTCTAGTTCTTTTAATATATTGGCACAATCCCTAGAACATATATATGTAACTTATACACTCAGACACTTGGAAAACATTATGTTGGTTCTTCTTTCATATTAATACATATATTTTTATTTTCGAAGAATATACATTTTGAAGCAATGTCTGTTTACTCACTGTGTGCAATCTGTAACCCGAGTAGACTTTTTAGCTTGTTCGCCTTTAAGGCATTTAATTAATACTTAGCACATCTTATTTACTGCCCAATTAAGGGTTTCAAATGTAGTAGGTTGAACTGCATTGTATGTATTCTGAAGCAGTCTGCTTATGAAGCAGACGTAAAGCGCTGCAATAAACTATGATGACTGCATTTAATTCCTGGGGGGGCTCTGAGTGGTCACCGACCGTTTCTACAGTACCTCATTGTTGCTTTGGACTTTCTCATCTGGGTCTCTGTGTTATTTGCATGGGGAATGTCAAGTGTGGTCCCTATGTGTATTACCTGTGTAATGCCTTACTGCGGCAGTGTAATTCCACCGGGTTTGCAGTTATGGGTGCCATCTTGTTCATACGCTTGTCCATCCATGTGAATTGCCTACTGGACACTGGTATAGGGCTGTACACATTTCACGGCTGCATTTAGCATTCTCCGGTGGATGCTTTGCATTATTAGTAGGGAGTTAGGCAGGTACTACGCCCACATCCCTCCCACGGGGCGGGACAAAGGATTACCTGCGAAACAACACCAATCCCAGTTTCTACATACCCAGGATCCCTTGACTGCAACAGTCGACAGTAGCCATTACACATCCTTCATGTGTGCGGGACTGTGATGTGGACGCACTTCTATGGACTCGGTACCCTGGGTATTTCTGTGCATATGTGCTGCATTTCATGGACAGCTATCATCAACATTAAACACGCTTGCGGTGCATATGTGTGGCTGTGACGTGGTCACGACAATTAGTTCAGTTAGGTGATGATGGAAGCTGGCACGCATTCCATGAATAAATTTTTGGGTCCTACAATGGACACCACTGTGCATATGTAAAGTGTAGAGCTTGTCGGACTGTGTCCTTGTGGCCAGTGGGTTTGACTGATGCTGTGTGTTCAACAATCGCGGATAGGGTTGCCACCTTTTCAAATACCCAAAGTGGGACATTTTGGTACAAACATCAGATTTTGCAGGCCAAAACATACTCACGTCCAGTACAAAGGACAGAACTTGCCTTTTTTTGCCTAAATAAAGGGTTATTCTTGTAGCATTTTAGTTGCTTATTCTGTTTATTATAACATTTAGGTGTTTCAGATACAGAAGGACTGTTTTATGCAACTATCGCATAAAATATAGGAACTAATTTCGTCCTAAAATCTCAGGACAATTCCCATTTTTACACTCTTTTAGCAGGACACAACTGCCCAAAGAGGGACTGTGCCTCGCAAAGTGGGACAGGTGGGAACCCTAATCGCGGATGTCTGCTTGACTACCCATAGTGTGTAGTGCTACGGGAACCATGTTTTCCGAGACCAGAACCCAATGGTGTACATCCAATGTTGCAGGTTAACGACCGCTTTAATTAATCCCCAGAGGTCACGGTTGGGAAGTATCGCCACTTTATTGTCGGAACAACACCTCCAGACTGGGTAAATCAGGGAACTTTAGCCCGGTCTTACCGGCCATTTGCAAGTGTACTTAGCAGACACGTGTCAATACATGTATGATAATACATATTGTCATGCCGACGGTAATCTATGTTATTTGGACAATGGCTTCTGCTATTGGCATCCGTTGCTGTGAGTGTTGCCGGTTACCATACACATTGCTTGCTCAGAGGCAGACTTCCCAATTCTGAACACAACTGTGGTCTCCTTTAGGGACCCTGAGCCAGTGGTCGACAGTACTGCAGCCACTGCATCACTCACATATGCCGTCTACCGGTACCTACAGGACTGCATGAACCAGGCATTCCCTTACCCAACTGTGGTTCATTGTACCAATGCCAAGCATCCAGTGTGGTGTACCCCAGCCATACACAAGCTGTACAACAAGATGGGGTGGCTACTACAAGGCGGAGCAGACACCTTGTGAGGTATGACACCCTTGGTCATTATGTGTGTAGAGCTACACGCTGTCATGACATGGTCCAGGGCACGTTGCACAGATATACCTACATGGACCTGGCTTACAATCATACCACCTTCATTTGCTATGCTCAACACCTGGGAGGTCACTCCCACATATGCTCTGACTGGGTTCACGATGATGTGGAGTTTACTCAACATACACACATTGGCAAAATACGGGCTGACAAGTTCAGGGAGGACATCTCCACACCCTCCCCACATGAAGAGATGTCTGTACCAGCGGTTTGTGGTCCCCAAATGTTCTGTGACACACGGGTGGGACATGCTCTCTCCAGGGTAGTGAACATAGCATCCATGAGACCAGCTGGTGACCCGACTGTGTACTCCACTATCTCATTGAGGAATTAGACCCACAGTTAGGACAGCTGTTTCTTTGTAGCCTCACCTCAGGTAACATACCCAGGTTGTGTTGCACGGCAACTGTAGTCCCACGTCACAGGGCCAATGCCTCCACTCACCCTGGTTATTACTGTCCCATTACCATGAGGAGACCTATCTGCAAAGACATGTGGAGGGATCATACTGCGGCTCGTAAATGAAGGCATAGGGGACCTGCATACTTTGCATCCAACATGGTTTGGCTTGTTCAGGGGCGGTTCATGCCTTTAAAGCATGGTTGACGTTTTCGGGACAGTCACCGAGCCCATTGATGGGGGTCTTGCAGTCCATACAGCCTACCTCGACCTGGCAAAGGCCTTCAACACATTACCCCCCTCAGGTATCGTTGATAAACCCATTGGCTGGGATGTGAACATGTACATCACAGGATGTGTTGTAAACTGGCTATGTGACACAACCCACGCGGTCATAGTTGCTGGCAGCATGTCAGACCTACTGCCTGTCGCAAGCGGTGTCCCATGGGGCCCTTCCCTGGGTCCACTCCTCTCATACATCTACATTTCCACAGTACAGGCACACACAGGGGTGTTATGGGCAACATTGTTTGTAGATGACTGCAAAACAGGTGCCATAGTGGGACGGACATCTGACACAGATATCCTTCAAAGGGGCCTCCCAGATATGCATATCTCCTGTCAGGGACATGTCCCACAGCTAAATGCAAAGTAATGCAACATCATACCTGTCGAGGAGTACTAGGTCACCCCTGTCCAGCATATCGGTGCCTGTCCACTGAGCGCAGGGGTGATTACCAGGGATCAGGGGACAGAGTTTGTCGGTCACCATTCGTTCAACACACACGTTGCTATCGTGGTTCAGTGGGACTTGTACATTGCCCACCTGTTTGTGCAGGGATTCACATCTACATCAGGGTAGGTCATTGTCTCCTTGTACCCATTACGTGTTACACCTATGATTGACTACATTGCCCCATTCCGAGGGTATCTGACCCAACACCTACAGCAGCTGGGAAGGCCTCATAGGTTAATTGTCATACAGATGCAGGGTGACATGGATTTGTGTAATGATGCCCCACTTGTAGGACCCCTGCCCCATTCAGTCACATACCTGTTGTTTAGTGTTGACCTGTGCCTGACATACGAGGCCATGTCAACCCATATGTCATGTCTATGCTTCACCTACTGTATCTGCATCCCTCAGAACCACAAGGGCAGGTGACATGAACCTTGTCACGGTCATTAATGGGATGTGTTGGTGTGACACATACGTCACCCGGACACTCACAATGCTGTGGATCTACATCACAGTACATGTGAGACAGAGATCCTTCCTAGCCTTGTTCGGGGGTATGTTGTCCATTGGATGGGGATTGCAGATATAGGCCGGGATTACATCATTATCACTGCTTGACAGAGGTACAGCAATATCATAAGTATTTTATCTCCGGCACAGAAGGTTGCCAAAGTAATCCTAACTATGGTGTAGGGTTATGGCTGAACATGGGTCGATGGCCTACCCTGTACCTACGGACATATGAACCTATATTCATAGTTTGTCCCATTTACACTTGTCTATCCCCTATCCTCTTTCTCATGTGTATATTTCTGTGGCACGTGAGTGTCCTCTGTATTACTTGCAGGTATGCTGTCTACAGTGTACATACGTCACGGTTGATGACAGTGTATCTGTGTCCCTAACACTGTGATACCGAGGACTACCACACATCCTTCACAACATTACATGGATATGTCCATTCCATTCTTCTTTGGCCTATGGGGGGGTGTTAAGGCAACAATTACACAAGTCCCTGTTTGTGCATGCTTCATGTTGGTGTTTGACCAGCCTCCGTTGCAGTCGTGTGTTGGACGGTAGTGTTTCTGTGTGTTTGGCATGTGTTGTTATTGCCGGTACATCTGTGGGAGTTGTGGTTGGCACATGTTCCTCTTTGCAGGGACACCCATCCTGGGGTTTGTGTCATGCATCTGCACTTGGCACGTGCCATATGTCCTGTACTATTCCCACAGTCATGTATGCCTTCATGCACTACTACTGCGTGTTACTGGCTGTTTGTATGTGGTACACATGGTGATTGTGGTGGTTGGTTTGACCTATTCCCATGCTAGAACATACACATCTGTCAATTACGTTGTTTAGATCAAACTGTAACACTCATTAGTCTTTTCAAAATGACAGTCAATAACACAGGAAGCTCAGATTAACAACGTTTTAATACTGTGCACTAGGAGGCAAATAACTATGCAGTACAAGTGTAGAGTTTTGTCTGACTATATACGAGAAACAGCTGTATGAGTATTGTGTTTACAATCATCTTTTGCCCACCTTAATGATGTGGTCGGTCACAGGGCATTTACATCACTATAGTCCACAATATTGTATTCCTACAACAGTGCTAAGGTAATGCTTATTAAATGTTTTACCATGAGGATAGCACAGCCTCAGCCTTGTGAGCCACATAGTGTATTAGACTGTCCTTCTGTAAATTCCGCTCTGTCAAGGTTCCAAGACTGTTCAGATACGATCGACACTTCATATCCTACTATGTTCCTTTGTCTCTCCGGTGAGCAGCTGTACTCTGTCTTAGATGGAGCTCACAAGGCCATCCTCCTCAGTGGAAGGATGACAAATATACCTGTACATACATTTATTATTCTCTAACCCAGCAGATGACTAATGCTGACTGACATACGCCTGCTGCACTGGTTACCGCCAGGGTCAGGGTTCGATCACACTGCAGCTACACTACAGGCAATTACATGCATGATAAGTTCTACTGCCATATTGTAAATTAGAATAATATGCATTATACACTATTTGCTTCTAAACTAGCACGTCATATATATGTTTAAAGATATATTTTGCTAACATTCTCCCTCCTTTGATTGCTTCTATTCTATCCAGAAACATATACAACATTATTTCATTCCCTAGCCTCTTCCTCTCTGGACCGTTTCACTAGGCAAGTCATTTGTTGTACATTTCAGAAAGGATTTCATTTTGTATTGACAAATACCACTACAGGTCTTGACACATAGTCTCGAGTACAAATACGTCGACAAAGTCCCTGACTAATACTTTCATGCAAAGTATCCCGCAACAGACACATGCTCCCAATATGAGAAGAACAACACAAATGGCAATCAAGATATTCAGTATGGCTGAACCCCATCCACCAAATGGTTTGTGGAAATGGTTCGTCAGTGGGTTTGGGCCTGGTTCCGCCATGGCTGACACCTGCTGTATTACCTCTAGGTGGGCGTGGATATTGTGCTTATTAAGTGGTACTTAGACACAGCGGTCTTCTTCGATAAGCGCGCACGTACCAGTTCTCGCCGCCAGGGTGCAGTCGTGCGCTATTACATTTTGTGACACAACAGTTCTCATTGCATCCAGTTCATCAGTCACAAGTTCAAGAGCGGAAAGTCACATTGCTCATTCCTCCGACAGGTTTTGACAACTTCCTCTGTTCCCTGATTGATTTCACTACTCCACAAGCTGGGATTGTTCCAGCCCAAGATATAACGCTGTCACTCAAGTCCATATGAGTCAATATTCCTTTATCTCTTGCAGAAGAATGATTTTTCAGAACAGCTTCCATTTCACCCACTGAATTAGTAGTTATCTCGACTGTGTTCCCAGTTCTTCGAACTATATGTCTTACAGTTCGTTTCACTCCAGAGGCAATTGTACAGTATGTCATATGACTGGAGCCAGAAAACCCAAAAAACAACTGCCGGACCAATTCTCAGGTAACCATTGATATGCTTTTTTCCCCAAACATAATAACAATATTATACTTTACTACTGATGCGGGTTAACTCTGCATGTAACATTTTCCTGTCTATGACAGAGGACTGTTTATACAATTCAGGATGTTTCTGCACATCTTTCAACATTGTTCTCATGAAGCTTCAATACACATCATGAATGGTGCTACAACTAGTAGTGTGATCTTTGGCTGTTATATGTCATTTGTAAGACACAGTTATGTTACAATTACTCCCACCAACTTGAACTGTATCATGTTTATGAAAACAGACAATTCCTTTTTGTGTAACAGGTAAGTACAGTGCCACTTTGTCCTGTGATCTCACAGAACCTGTATCAAAGTGTAAATATTCACAAGTCTCAATCTATCCCCAAGGGGACAACATACATCGGAAGTCCTCCATATGATGTAGGTATGGCAGTACAAACACAGCAATTTGAGATGTTCATAGTCTGTACATGCACACGCCATGCCCAGGTATGTGTTGTAGTTTGATGCCACTCTGTGGCCAGTTCATCACGTATCACTATTTCTATCTGTGTAGTTATATGCAGGTAAGGTCCCAGCAAATGTAAAGTCACCACAGACATGGCTAATAGGTGTATGATCAGTACGACAGTAAACCAAATGTCTTTGGGGTTGCTTTGTATTGTTATACAGTCTGGCCGGGTGATTCTGTCTCTATGGTATATTGGCTACAACATGTAAATCAGACTTGATATCCTTTACCGGTTTGAATAAGGTGAGGTGAACCCAGGACGACCTCTCCGCAAACATTACTGCAGTAGGCGTTGCCAACAGTACCTGGTACCGACCTTCCCACGTTGGACTCTGAAAGTTACTTTTCTGGATAACAGTGAAATACACACAGGATACTGGAGTCAGCTATGCGTCCGACTTCGCTTGCTCTTTATCTGTAAAAGAGTTTAACTGCAAAACAGTGTTATTGGTTGACAATCCTCTCATGTAACTTGCTAATGAGCCATCGACCTCCAGCTCTGCAGGCATGACAGCTTTCCACTGTGGCACATGATATGCCATTCCAAATACTACTTCGAAGGGGGTCAAACACTTTACATTTGGAACTGTTGTCATGCTCAGCAATGCTACAGGTAGACAGCAAATGCAACTCGCCTGGGTGTCACCCATCAACCTCCTCAACTTATTTCTCGGGATCCCAGTGTACCTCGCCACCAGTCATGATGACTGTGGGTTGTACATGCAAATGTTTATTCATGCAAATACCAATTAATCCACAGGTTGCTGGATTGTCTGGTTCACAAAATGTGTTCTATTGTCACTGTAGCTTCTTTACAGTATGCCAGATATAGGGATACTTTATTTTACTGGGACCTTTGCCACTGCTGCTGCATCCGGTTTCCTGATTGGGAATGCTTCTACCCATTTTGATAATATATCTATAATCACTAAACAAGTATTTCTTCCCTTCACATTTATTCAGCTGTATAAACTCCATACAAATAGTACGGAACGGTTATGGTGGTGTAGGTAAACCCACTCCCTTTGGTTTAAATGCTCCCTGTGCATGATGTTTACTGCAAATATGACACACTGCTCATGATGTTTGTATGTGGTTCCTGATTCCGTATGTTAGGGATATTCTGTTAACCAACTGTACCATCCCCCCTGTTGAGACATGGCTCTACCCATGGCTCAACAAAGCCGCATATCTGAATACATTAGACGTTAATATTGGCTTTCTCACAGTGGATATGTACAGTCCGTCTTCAAGGATTGCTCCTCGTCATACCCACGCCTGCTTTTCTGCTTTCGTAGTTCATGTTTGCATTGTTTGTAACATTTCTACATCTATAATGTCTGAGGATTGTCATTCCTCATTCAAAAAGACACTTTCCGACTGTGAGGCTGCTTGTTTTGCAGCTGCATCAGCTCGTGCCTTACCTTTCCTACTGTTATCCTGTTGCTTTGTATGAGCTGCACATTTGCAATTAGCTACTTTAGTGGGTAACTGAATCGAATCTAATGCATTCAAGGTAAATTGCGCATGATTTATCGGTTTACCGGTGGATGTTATCATTCCCCTATTCTTCCACTGCTGCTCATAAACATGCACTGTAGAGAGAACATACTGACTATCGGTATAAATGTCCACACATCAGGTTTTCCGCTAGAGTACAAGCACGTGTTAAAGCTATCGATTCTGCTGCTTGAGCAGACACGTTATGCTGCAGGGGTTGGGCTTCTACAATCTCATTATCAATAACTACTGCATAACCTACTTGATTCTTTCCTGTTGGACTCTTTCTACATGATCCGTACACATAAACTGTCACCTCTGCATCATCTATGAGTATATCAGTGATATCCTGTCTGTGTGGAGTTATTTCCTCCATTTCATATAGGCAACTGTGTGGTGTGCCATACACAGGTGTCGGACGTGACGTTGATAGGTTTAATGTTGTACAACGCTCAATCACCATATGAGGTTGACTCAGGGTATGGTCAAACAAGGAAGATGTCTAGCACGGGTCAGGAATGCTATTTTCTCTTGCAGCAGAATGATCGCAACTGCATGGGACACTCTCACAGTGAGAGGGTGGAATAATAACATTGAGGCCGAGGCCTGTACTGCCATGGGTGCTGCAACTACTGCCTGTACACAATGTGGCACTGACCATGCCACTGTGTCCAACTGCGATGAGTAGTAAGCTATGGGGCGTTGCTTACTTCCATGCTGTTGCGTCAAGACTGACGGCATATATCCCTGCTTACAATCTACAGTCTGACAACATCTCTTATGATTATTCGGGAGACCTAAAACAGATGTTGAAGCTATCAATCGTTTTAGTCTGCAGAAAGCTGTTTCTGCTACTGGAATCCTGTGTAGTATATGTTGTGCTGCCATAGGTGTATGAAAGATTAAAGCAGACAATAGAGCAGATTCCAAAGCATTGTTTGGTAACCAGCTTCGACAAAGGTTAGTCGGCCCAGGAAGGACATCATTCCCTTCTTGGTAGTTGGCTTGGGTGCTTGTGAAATTGCTGCCTTCCGATCGTCATGTAATGTTCTACCCTCCTTGGATAACACATATCCCAGGTACTTGACCTGTATTCTCTGTAGTTGCAATTTATGCTTGCTTAATTTATGTCCCTGTTCTGCTGAATATTTCAATAATGCTATTGTATCTTCCCTACATTGCTGCTGGGTAGGGGCCGCAAGCAGAATATCATCCACATAAAGTAGAACTTGACTGGCCCCGGTGGAGTAAACACCGGAATGTTGCTAGCCATCTCCTGTGCGTATATCGTTGGACTTTCACAGTATCCCTCGATAGCCGGGTATGGCTGTATCTCTTACCCTGAGAATGTAAATGCAAAACAATACGGACTATCTGCATGTATAGGTATTGAAAAGGAAGCATAGCTTAGATGTACCGCGGTAAGATACTTCTGTGGCGGGTTCATAGCATTCATTGTAGTGTGTGGGTCTGGCACCATCGGTACCCTAGGTGTTATTACATGATTTACAGCTTGTAAATCCTGTACCATCCGCCATTCCCCCTTTGCTTTTCTATCAGAAGATACAGGGTATTGCATGGTGAATACTGATTACTTTGTAGATGGGGAATTCCCTCTGTGACTTTCCAGATATCTTCTGGTGTCCACGGTCTATACACTAAGGGAGTTGGGTCCTGGCCTTCCTGTCCTGCATGAGGGTTCGGTACTTCAATTAATTGACAAATATCCTCACTCTGTTCTAGTGACTCTCTTCTTCCTTGACTGTCCCTAGGTATTTTACGGGTTCGGGATGTGGTTTCAATAGCTTCTCTTACATTTGGTCGATGTGATACCTCTGTTGCCACAGGATAACGTGGGGGGGACTAGCCTGCCCTCCCGCTTCATATCCTGGATGTGGTATCGGAGGTGGTGGAGGGGGGGGTGCTGTCGCTACTACTGTATTATTATCTTCTTTGTGTATGATGCTTTCGCATTTTTAGTGTTCTGTTCCCTTCGGTTTACTACCTCAATCCACCTATGTGCTTGACGGATCCCCAATTGTCGCTGTTTTTCGCCTACACATCTTATGGTTGCCACCTTTTCAGATGCACAAAGTGGGACATTAGTGTTAGGGACGTGTCATTTTGCAGGGCAAAACATACCCACGGCCAGTACAAAGGACAGCAAATCACTTTTTGCCAGGAGAGCAACCTATTCTTGTAGCATTTGAGTTGCTTATTCTGCTTATTATGATATTTTGGTGTTTCAGATATGAAATAACTGTTTTATGCTACCATTAAAGAAGATATATGAAATATTTTTGTCCTACCATATCAGGACATTTGCCATTTGTTCAGTTTGTTTGCAGGACACAAGTGGCCAAAGAGGGACTGTCCTCACACAGTGGGACAGGTGGTTACCCTAGAACACCTGCATCACATTTTCAGTGGTTCCAATGTTTCAGTAACGATAGTTTGTGTAATATACCATCTATGTCATATTTATTGCACCATTTTGCAGAATATCTCACATTATGTGCTCTCTGCAATTGCATGTACTTCACATCACCCGTCAAACGCGGATCACACGATCTGTTTGTGCACTAATCTCCCATATCCTCTACACGACTGTTACGTAACCCTTCTCTCGCACCACGTGGTATCTCCTTCCCTGTATCCACTGTAGTGTCTACTATGACTATTTACTCTACTCTGTGTTCCCCTGATCTATGTCCAAATTTAAAACTACTTGGATTGGTCTTCGACCTGCTATCACAACTGTTAACAGAAACACAATGTAGTCTGGTCCCTGATCTACAATAGAGACAAAGAGGCAAACCCTCCTTACCTGAGCCTCCTGTTTATGACTGCACGTTTTCTTCTTGGGATCCAGTTTTCCGCTTTTCAGCCACAGATCAGACAGTGGACAGCCTCTTTACACACAACAATTCAGTCGGAGGTCTTTTCACTCAAGAAGAACTATTTAGGCAAATTCTCCTGTGCACATGTCTAACCACCCATGCACTCTGACCTGTAGCTTACCAAGGGAATTCCGGATAACAAGGACCACAATGTCACATAAGTTGTTAAAACCAAACTGTAGACATCAGTAGGCTTTCCAAAGTGACAGTCAATAACACAGGAAGCTCGGGTTCACAACGTTTTAGTAGTGTACACAGGCAGGCAGTAAACTATACAGTCCAAGTATGAGAGGTTTGTCTGACTCTATACAGTAAGCAATTTCTTTATATAGTGTTTACAATCAGCTTTTGCCCACCTTACTGACGTGGTCAGTCACAGGGCATTTCCATCACTATGGTCCGCAATATTCTATACATACGAGGGTGCTGAGGTAATGCTTTTAAAATGTTTTCCCATGGGAATAACACAACCTTGCAAGGCACCTGGTCAATTACAGTGTCCTTCTGTAATTGTTGCTGTTTCAAGGACACTGGACTGTTCCGTCACAATAGTCAGTTCATTTCTTAATACGTTCCTTTGTCTCTCTGGTAAGGAGTTGTACTCTATCTTCGATAGTGCTCACAAGGCCATCCTCCTCAGGGGAAGGGAGGATGTTATACATGTACATACATTTATTTTTCTGTAACCCAGCAGATAATTGATGCTGAGAGACATAACCCTGCTGAACTGGTTACTGCCAGGGTCAGAGTTCGATCACACTGCAGCTATGCTTCACCAATTACATGCATGATCATTTCTACTGCCATATTGTACAGTACAATTCAATACATTATATAGTATTTTGCTTCTAAACTGGCACTTCATATGTGTTTCTATATATATTTTTCTAACAACATCCATCCGGACGTATGCATGTTGTTCCGCCCTTACCTTGACCGTGTGTAGTTGGCCATCCGAACGCTGCTCTCCACATGTGATGTCCCACCTTCCCTTCTGTGCCTGTGGCACCCTGTTAGGACGTCCTGTTTGGTAGGCACATGTTCCGCTATATGTGTTTGACTTCTCTGCATAGCTAATCATCGGTGCGGTGGTTCAACAACCCGACTTGTCCACATGTGTACAGTTATGTGCACCGTGGCGTGTGCAAACCTATATGGTTTGGACGGGTACATACCACATGTGGGATGTACACATTCTGCAGACACATTCACATGCAGCCATTTCTATATCTGTACCTGAGGTGGGTTGGTGACATGTGGGGTACATATTTGCACGCGTGGCACTGGCTAAGACAATACTTCTTACCACATTTCAGGTATGCCCATTGTGTGTAGGTGTGTAGCTGCACAGGGATGCTAGCTGGTTTGGGTGCACAGGCGTACATGGGTGGGACTTACATGCTACATTGGGGCTACTTTGTATTACATTTGCATGCATGGGTTCTGCTTCTGGATATTACACTTAGACATACGCCGTCCTGTGTATGCGACAAACACGTGGCTGGGTGTGGGACATGTTGCTCTGCACATGTTTGCCTGTGTTTAGGGTTTCTTGGTTCCTTCCTGTTGTTATGTCGACACAGCTACCTGGCTGTGTACTCTCACTACTGCTTGTGACCATTATGGTTGACACCTTTTCCAATGCCCATAGTGGGACATGTTTTGTGGAAACATCGGATTTTGCAGGCCAACACATACCCACAGCAAGTGGTGTTGACAGATCTTCAGTTGTTTGCCATTATATACGCTTATTCTGGTAGCGTTTGGGTTCCTTATTCGGTTTCTGATGCCATGTATGTGTTTCATAGACAAAATATATGTTTTATGCTACTATTACAGGTGTATTGAGTGAATATTTTTGCACAGAAATCGCAGGTCATTTGCCATGTTTCGATTTTTGCCGGGACACAACTGTCCATTGAGGGACTGTCCAGAGCAAAGTGGGACAGCTGGTAACCCTGGTGACCATGCCCATGTCGCTACTGGGGTTGCCACCTTTTCCGATGGCCAAGGTGGGACATTTTCGTGACTCACATCAGATTTTACAGGCCAACACATACCCACAGTCACTATATAGCATAAAACTTCACTTGTTTGCCTAAATGTAACCTTATTGTTGTAGCAGTTTGGTTGCTTATTCTGTTTCTTGTGACATTTAGGTATTTTACTTACGGAAATAACCATTTCAGACAACCATTACATTACATACGGGATATCATGTTGTCCTACAATCTTAGCACATTTGCCGTTTTTAAGATTTTTTATCGGGACACAACTGCCCATGGAGGGACTGCCCCTCGCAAAGTGGGACAGGTGGTAACCTTAGTCGCTACTCCTATGTCGGTGCGGCGCTGACATGCTGCAGTACACCTTCTCTGGGTATGCCCACTGACGGTGCATTGAAGGACGAACACGGTGTGTTACGCGTATCCTTTGTTCCTTGGACGGGTACACTTGGGCTGCGTGGGTTGTGTTTGCTTCTCCATTTTGTTGGGACGGGTACTATGTTGCATACTCTACGTGCGTTTCATTCTGCACGGGCCCTGGCTGCTGCCATTACTATTATGGGCGGACCGTGGCAGTCAGCACATTAGGTTGCTCATCGCCTGCCGGCTTAGCCACGCCTCCGGACGCATCCTACTTGGGCTCGCTCACGTACACTACGCACGTGTCTGTGGTTGCGGCGCGCTCTCATTACTATGCATATGGCGCTACTACGCCGACTGTTCACTGCACCGCCGGCGCAGGCCTTACACCGGCCCTGCGCCGAGCTTCATGAATCCTGGGGTATGTATAAATAAAGAAAAAAACATCTAATGTATACTATATTATATTATATGTTGTCTAAACATAGTCTAACTATAAAACTATAAAAATGCTGGTATAACCCTATCTATAAATTACAAAATTAAATAGCTTTCTTCCTAATTTTTTTTTTTTTTTTTTAGGTTAGTACTAGGCTAACTGCCCTTGCGAGCCATTTTAAGCCTAGCCAATTATCCCCTGTGAGATTCAAACCCTGTACCTTGTGTTTGTAAGGTAAACACCTTAACCATTAGGCCACCCTCCCAACCCTCTTCCTACCTTTCAACACAGTATGTTAGATACAACACGGTATGGGATGATGTTTTTTGTAATCTTTGGTCTGAGGAAGCAACCAGGGCTGGCTGCGAAAGTGCTTACCTACAATAAAGAGCATTGGATTTATACTGAATTTTACAGTGGTTTTTGCTCCTTCAGTGTGGTTTTAGCAGTATTAGAACTGAATTCTGATTAATTAAGAAACTAGCTTACACAGTCTGTCAAGCAAACTGGCAGAATTTACCTTTCAAAATGTGATACATATCAAAGTAATGCTTTCTGCTCATTAGCAAAGATGTCCAAGAGATGACTTGACAGTTGTTAAAATATAGGTAAACCTGCTATTCTGTTTACCTTATAACAGACTAAAATGGCCCCCAAATAACATGCAAACTCACCTATGAATGATAGACTATCCTCATAGATTTTCCCATACTTGGATCACACACACTATCATATCAAGTGTCTGATCCTACAATGTATATTAACCAATTTTTGCTAACTGCAGCTTCACTATATGATAGCAATTTATTGTCAAGTTCTCTTAGGTTTGTCTGTAATGTACCCTCCTCCCAATGTTAGAAAGTGGTAAGATTGTTTCTTTAGCATGTTTGGGGAATGTCAACCATGAAAATACATAAAACTTGCATGTGCTTAAGACACTTTAGAGCTGTGGAAACTGTACATACTAATATTAGAACAATAGTTGGTAGTATTATGGTTACTTAAGCAATTCCTACATGCAAAGTTTATTGTGCCTCATGTTGTTTTGTTGTGTCTTTCGGCTTTTCCCGGTTAGGGGTCACCACAGCGGAACTCCGATCCGCTAATGATTGGCAGTAGATTTTTACGTACCGAGTTGCCAGCTCTGACGCACAACCTTCAACGAAGGTATGCCCATTCACGCATGTCTCCACACAGAAGTCTCTTTAGCTGAGAATCAAACAGAACAATGTCTCACTGTGAGGCGACAATTGTGCCTCATGTTGTCATATGCATATTGACAGAAACACAATATTTTGCCCTCCTCACTCACACACACACACACACACACACACACACACACACACACACACACACACACACACACACACACACACACACACAGACACACACACACACAAACACAACAAACTTTAAGCCATTAATGTTCACTTAGTGACAACTTTACACTGTTAAATTGTGCTTCTTAAGGTTCCAGCAAATAGTATGCCTCAACGTAGCTAATAACCCATTGCTGCCTTTGAAAGAAAAGGAAAATTTGACAGCCTGCAAACTGTCATGCTGTTCAGCATCCTGTAAATATTGGTAACCCCACAGGTTACCCCCCTCTGCCAACCTATTATTATAATTCTAATGACTCCTGTCACTCATATTCAAAGAATGTTATGCAGAAATGAAATAAATTGTATAGTAAACAATACATACTTGACTATTTGCCTCTGAAAACTATAACTGTGACTGCCTGATATACTGGCATTGATTTCAAAAAGAAATTCCTTGCAATGAAAATATTTTCCAAATAATGACAAATGCAACTTAATTTAGCACATCCATTATATATATCACAGTATAATATATCATCAGTAGAAATGCTTTACTGGAGCTGGCCACAAGTCTATAGTGCATTACATCACTTTTCCACTGCCCTTTCTCTATCCCATGTGACCTTCTTTCCCATCAGAGTTTACTTTAGCCCCTTGGAACTGTCAGGTGCCATTTTTAAATCCTAACCTAGCCGGGTACCGAGCGGCTCCAAGCAATGTATCTATATGTTTCCTTACATCAATATGTAAATAATGTAATTAAATGCATCTCTACTACTTTTATGTGTCTTTGGCATACCAACTTTATAGTTGAAAAATGGTAGACAGTAGTTTGTTTGTATTCATTTTCCGCTGAGCTGCTTTATGTGCTGCGACACTTCTTAACAAGTCCAGCTTGTCTTTTATTGTTGTCTGAGTCACTCTGCACTAGCTTTTAGCTTGTTGTTGGTGACTCATTTTATATTTTACCACAATGCTTAATTGTTTTAGCCAGGTCATGATCTATATTGGCTTGAGTTGTGATTAGTGCATAGGTTCATAGGTTCATAGGTAAGTACTAGGCTATCGGTCCTGGGGCTTATACAAGCACAGCCAAAAAGGTACCCTGGCTTTTGCCACCCAAGAAAATTATTTTCCTTTGCCACTGTCGAGCAGAACCACAGAGGTGATTCCCAGGGTGAATTTCCTATTTCCCATCCAGTCATCAAGATTTTTCTTGAAGAGTGCTAACGAGGAGCTTTGTTTGATATAGATAGGTTGTTTATTCCAGAGTATGGGAAGTCTCTGAGACAGGAATCTATCCCTCCGGCATGTTCTGTTTATTGTGGTGACAAGGTTTAGGTCCCTAGAATGTGTAGCTCAGAGCGATTGGGATTTCTTTAAGTGGAGCATGTCCAACAGCTCTGGGTTTGACATAGCTTTGTATGTTAGGCAGAGATCACCTCTGATTAGGCGATATGCGACAGAGTAAAGATGGAGTTTTTTTAGACGGTCTGCGTAGGGCATCTGTTTGAGTTCGGTAATCCCCTTTGTGAGGTATTTCTGCTGCCTTTCCAGTTGTTGCAGATGTCTTGTGAGGTACATACCAAAAGGGGCGTTGTACTCTATAATGGGTCTAATGAGTGATGAGTAGAGGGGAACAATAACCTCTTTTTTTCTGGATGAGAAACCTTTTGTAATGAGGTGTGCCACGTAGAAGGATTTCCTGACTACTGTGGCGATGTGATTATCAAAGGCGAGACTACTGTCCACCTGTGTCCCAAGGTCTCTTATCACACTTTCGGTGTTAAGTATACTACTGCCTATGTTGTAGTTCATGGGTACAGAGTTTTTACCAAAGGGGATGACAATGCACTTTTTGGCATTGAGCTTGAGACCATGGCTTTGACACCAGGCATCTGTCTCAGTGAGGCCCTTTTGTAGGATGTCCACATTGTTAAGAGTTTCAGTTATGGTTCCTAGTTTGCAGACATCTGCAAACTTCATTAGCCAAAGACCTTCTGTGTTAGCCTGTACTTCAGACAAGTAGATACCAAACAGGAGAGGACCCAGGACTGAACCCTGTGGTACTCCACTTGTCACTGGTCTGAAGTCGGATTTGGAGTCTGCTACTTTCACAGCGTGGATTCTGTCAGTGAGCCAGTTGGCAACCCATCTTGTGACATAGGGATTTATACCTAGTTTAGTGAGTTTGTCTATAATTCCAGAGTGGGGGATGGTGTCGAAAGCCTTGGCAAGATCTAGATAGGCTGTGTGAACCACCTTACCCTTGTCAATGGTTTTGGAGACTGCTTCAAAGAAGTCTATCAGGTTTAGGAGACATGATCTGCCTTTTACAAACCCAAACTGGGTGGGGTCCAGAGTTTGGAGATTACCAATGTCTTTGTTTATAAGTTCCATGATAATACGTTCCATGGCCTTGCAGACCAGGCTCGTCAGGCTAATGGAGCAGTAGTTCCCAGGGTCCATGGTGGCTCCCCCCTTGTGGAGTGGGATAACCATCACTGTGCGCCATTCAGCAGGCACAAAGCCTGAGGTGAGGCTATGATTGAACATGGTACTTAGGTGGGGTGCCAGTTCATTCTGTAGTTCATGTAGAATGCAGCCTGCATAAACTTGCAGTTTATATAGTGAAACTATATGCGACATCAGTGCAAATTGTTTTAAACCTGTTTGAGTTTTGAAAAGTGCTATTTTTATAGTGTATCTTAAACCTGTTTGGGTTCTTAAAAGCACTACTTTTATAGTGTATTTAAATCTGTTTTGAGTACTGAAAAGCACTATTTTGTTTTAGTGTATTTAAACCTGTTTGATTTCTGAGAAGCACTATTTTATAGTGTATTTTAAACCTGCTTTCTGTTATGAAAAGTGGTATTTTTATAGTGTATTTTAAACCTGTTTAAATTCTGAAACATGCTATTTTTTAGTGAAACTATAAGCGATACTATCGTGCCTGCTTTAGCTGCTGTTTCAACCCCTGGTGTTCTACCCCAATGTTTAGCATTAACTGAGAGTTTACCCTGAATTTAAGCTTCTAGACAGTGATGTATTATTATTAGGTCTGTATTTCACTCTGTATCTCTTTATATTTTTTCCAATTCCCCTAACTTCTTTGTTGTACTGAAGCCATTCCCTCCTGAAGCATTTTCCCTGTTTCTATTGTGAACGGGTTCTCCTTCACAGCACGAGTACATTAATCCTTCAAGAGAGTATCTACATGTATAAATTAATCTGTGTATCGGTGTTTCTCTGCTAAATAACTGATAACCACCAATTAAACTCCTGTTGTTAAGTACATTGGGAGGATGCTGCTAGAGTTTCTCTATCCCTCTAAAGTTTTTTCTATATTCCGTCCCTATACATAGGGAATTAGTTTATATCCCTGTAATTCTAACCACTCTCTGAGCTACAGTAAATGGCTTGCAAGCCCCCCAACTACTTTATTGTTACTATTACTCATAGGTTATATGTAATTAATATATAATTCAGTCTTCCCTCCTCATCCAGCCAATCTTCTACAACACTGGTATTATAATATAGATTTCTCCTCTTCTCTCAGCAGCTGTCACTTATCTTGGCCTTGATCCCCACCCCCACCTGGTCTAAGTTAGGTTACGTTTGACTATTTTACTATTACTTACCATTCTCAATACATTGGAGATAGGTTTTTTTTGTTAGCTACTTTCGCCTTTACTGGGTCCGGGTGCAATCCTGCTCTGGGATCACTTTGCTTCCCTACCCTACCTCCATTACCACCCACCCCCACTTCAATTACATTTATTCTTTTGCCGGACCCTCTCCTTCCTCTCTACCTGCCAATAGGAACCCTCACATTTTCACTAGCACCATTCAATAACTCCACCCCCACTAAGCTCCAATTACTTCCCATTGCTACAACCTCTCCTTTAACTCCCTCCTTTCCACACACTACCTCTCACACCTCCTTCACTCTAGAGTATTACTATCATTTCTCAACATGCTCTATTCCTTAAAACTTTGTACTGCTGTTATCTCCCTTACCTGCACTCTTCTCTTGTTATTCCATGCCACTTCCTTCTATACTTTTATCAACCTCACCTACAACATCTCCCACACAAACCATAACTCCACTCTCTTTAAATAATAGCTTCTCTATCATCTCACCTTCCTTATTCAACCATAATACCTTGCACCTAACAAAGTTAAAATACTCTATCCTCACTATTAAACTAAAATTAACATACTACTGCTTTCTTAGGCCTCTCTCTTTTCCCCAACATCTATCCATCATTACACATCATTATCTGGTCCTCAACCAATGTGGTGACATTCACCCTAATCCAGGTCCAACTAACTGCTCAACCTACAACCTTTCTCCTAATACCAAAAACCTTTTCATAACAACTGTCAATGTATGTAGTATCTGTAACAAAACCACACAATTCCACGCCTAGCTCTCTCAATACTCCCCAGATATTGTAGCACTCACAGAAACCTGGTTAAAACCATACATATCCAATACTGAAATAATTCCCTCTGGATATAATATTCTTAGAAATGACCGGCTCCACAGAAAAGGAGAAGGCTTGCATTAATCTACCTTAATACTTTAGATATTACTCCATTTTCCAAATCCATTTCCAAGTTTTGGAAATATGGAGTTACTACTAGCAAATCTACATATAAATAGGAGAAAACATTTATGTATTGCTGTACTTTATATTCCCCTGGTCAAAATATTCCTAACCTAGAAGACCTACTATCCTGGTCAACCCTTAACATATCAAACAAAACCATCATTTTTGGTGATACCAATATTAACTGTCAGTCTCTCATCTCCAACTCTCCATCTAATAGTATAAATATGCATAAATTCACTCACCTCATCACAGACCCCCACACATATAGCAAATAAACATACTGAGTCAACCCCAGATTGGATACTCATTTCACACCCTCAAAAATATACCAAAGCCAGAACCCTTACTAATACCCTCAGTGACCATCTCCCTGCCTGTACCCAGAGAATCATTGTTCAAGTAGGTAAACTGCACTCTCTAAGAACCTCTAAAAATCTCACACATTTCAATCAACAGATATTTTTAGATACTCTAAAGACCCACAACTGGTTCCCAAACAAATTACTCCCATTAAACAATGCAATAAACTACTTTAACAAAGTCTTTCTTGATACTCTAAATAGTCTTGCCCTATGCATACAAAAATAACTAAGTTTAACCATGCCCCCTGGCTAACAAAACAAATTAAGTAACTACTTACCTCTAGGGATAAAGCCTGGAAAGAATGGCACAGAGATAAAATCCCACAAAATGAACTGAAATATAAGCAACTTTGCAACCATGTCAAAAAGCATATCATCTATGATAAAAAAAAATGTTCTCCTCAAAACTTTCTACCCAAACAAAACAACCCCAAAATATTCTGGAAATCAGTTTCTTGTCTTCTTAACCCTGGAACTCAACATAACCCTATACCATCTCCCAACAAACACCCACAAGAAATTGCCCAAGCTTTTAACACTCATTTTATTGATATAATCCAAAAGCTTGTCAACAAATTCTCTCTACAAACTTGTAAGAGTAAAAACTTTAATGAAAGTAATACATTTTCCTTCCTACTGTCAAATCTTGGCTCCATCTCTAATAACTGCAACTCTAGCAATACCCCATCCACTCTGCCTTTTACCATTCAACATGTACCCACCTCTCTAGCACGCAAGCTGCTCTCTAAATTAAAACCATGCTCACATACTTCTGATGGCCTTCCATCTGAATATCTAAAAATTGCTGCAAACTCAATACCTCTCCTTGTCAGCATTCTCATAAATCGATCTATCTCAGAATCATATGTCCCACAACTCTAAAAAACCTCAATTATTCCTCCCCTACATAAAGGTGGTAATAGCAGTGACCTTTCTAACTACAAGCCCAACTCCACACATTCACCTCTATCTAAAATCCTAGAAAAGTGTATCCACTCACAATTGCTTAAACATCTCATTGACAATAATCTGCTAGCACCCACCCGACATGTTTTTTGGCCGGCACACAGTACAACTACAGCTTTACATTCATTTACTAACACTTTATACAAAGCTCTTGATGCTGATCTACTAACTTCAGTTATATTACTAGATCTAGCAAAAGCTTTTGATACAGTATCTCACTCTAAACTATTATCACAACTTGAGGCTGTAAACTGCTCCCCATACACTCTAACCTGGTTCCCCAACTATCTTAACAACAGAAAGCAATCTATTAGATGGCAAAACAAACAATCTGATTACCTTATCAACAATACTGGAGTCCCCCAAGGGTTGGACCCCTACTCTTTAATGTATTCATCAACAATCTCCAGAATGCTTGAGGCTCAACTGCTACTTAATCCCCAAAAAATCAAAACTTCTACTTTTCTCACCTAAACCTCCAACTCTAGACTTTAAAATATTCTCACAAAACAATACTGAAATTGAAATTGTACAAACGTCTAAACTACTTGGTGCTATAATTGTCAATAAACTCTCATTCGAGAGTCATATACTTAGCACAATTAAAATTGTCTAACAGTCTTCTTCTCCCTTCTCTTCTTTATGCTAGCCCCATTTTTACTAACCTACACTCACATCTCTTAAATAAACTACAATCATGCTACTACGAAATAGCAAAATAGCAAAATTTGCCCCAACAGGCACTCATCATGCTTGGCCATTAAATCTTTAAACTGGTTTGAATTCCCCCACTACCTACATTATAATCAACTAACTCTTACCCATAAATTACTTTACAACCCAAATTACTACCCTTCTCTTCAAACTATGATACAAACACACACCCAACTTGAATTCTTAGATCTTCTAGCAAACAACTCCTAACCATAACCAAACCCAATAAAAGAGCTGGCCAATGCCTTTATTCTCATGCTGTCACCAAATTATGGAATGCTCTCCCCCCATCTATTACCCAATTAGACTCTTTAAAATCTTTCAAAACAGCACTGAAAGACCACTTTCTTAATAACTGTCTTTGCTACTGTAATCATATAATTAAACCACCCTAAGTTTTGTTCCTCATTCTGTAACTTCTACTACCCACCTAACTCTGCACATTTCTATAAACCCTCATGTCATAAGTTGCCTTATATGTTAATTTTCTAATTTTGCACATTAGTTTAATTGCTATGTATCACTGCTTTAATTTGTAATATTGTATATATGTAACTTTCTTACCAGTCTAATACTATGCTATTTAATTTTCTGTAACTGTTTTTGGAGCTCTTCTCCCCGGGGCTCCACTGAAAATGGGTCCTTGGCCCAGTGGACTTTCCCAGTCAACAAATGGCAAATAAATAAATACATAAATAAATGTGCAAGCAACAATGCCTGCTTCAGAAGTGATAGGATAGCACACTGCCAGATTATCTAACACTCAAGTAGGATTGTTATATTGTTCAAGAAATTTTAACATCAACATTTACTTTAAGATACTACTTTTTATTTTTTGCTTTTTTTTAAGAAAAAGCACTGACAATAAACAGAAAACAATAAGGGCTGCTCATTATTGATTAAATTAAAAGTCTGACTTTTCTACTTCTTATACCGAAACCAAAAGATTATTTTTAAACATTTTGTTTACAGCAAAAGAAGTCTCCCTATTATAAACTTACAGAAACAACTTGCTATTCATCCTCTCAGTCTTCATTTCCTCCTTTTCTCAATGTCAACCTTCCATCTGGCACATTTCCTTAAAGTGCAAAGGTCAACTTAGACTTCCTGTAGCTTCAGCATATTCACAATGACTCTGTGACCACTACATTATGAAACATGGCTTGCAACTCTTCCTCAAACAACAAAAGAGGTATGTGTATATATTTGAGCAGGAAATGCATTCTGTAAGAGTTATTTAAGACTGTGGGAAGCTTGTGAATGTGCGGCATTTAACTGATTTTGTAAACAAGCTGTGGATACTTGCATACAAAACATTCATTTAAGTAATCCATTCATCTATACACCAATACAAGCCCCTCTCCCTCTATTAAAGACAATTTACCATATTTTCAGTTATTGAAAAAAAATAAATGAATAAGAAATAAGAGAATGAATTAGAAGACAAACACATATGTAAAATATTATATATTCCTATGGTATTTATTACTATATATGAAACTTATACCTAAACTGCAATATGGTGATGTGATAAAATCTACTTATTAGTTTTAATGCATTCTTATTAAACTAGGAGACCTAGTATTACAAACTGAAAATGATCTGCTAGACTATTTTATTAAGATGTGAAAATAAAGAGCTATTATTTAAATGACTTAATTTATAGTATTTTGATTTTAACTACTTAAAGGACTTAATGGGAATTAACATTAATCTGTAAATACAATATGGTGAATTACTATTTGTTACTGTTAGATATATTAAGAACAATAAAAAAGGTATTACTTTAGAAGTGTGATATTCCTCAAAAGATATTAAAGCACTGTTTGAGAGACCATAACACAACAATAAAAAAAAGAATAAACGACTAAAGAAAAAAATGTTACTTTTCTCTGAACTTTTTATTACTGTTTTTTTTTCTTTAGTAATCCAACCATTTCAGTTGCTTGTCTTTTAAATCTTATTAGGGACCAATCCATTTCTTCTGATTTATCCAAAAGTTTATTTTTCTGTGCAAAGTTTATAGCTTCATCCAGTGTGTTAAAGATTTTTGGACTTAAATAAATAAATAAATAAATAAATAAATAAATAAATAAAATATCTTGATTTTACCAGGCAAGATAAACTGATCCTTTATATTTGATTTTTTTTTAGTTTTTTAATTAGTGGAATGCAGGCTTTTCTCTTAGATATCACCAAAGGAGTATAAGCATTGTCATACCTGACACTTTTTCCATTTATTTTTACTGATGGATTCAACCAGGCTGTTTTTAATACCAAGTCTTTATCCTGACTAGATTGAAATTTAACAATTATAGATCTTGGTGCAAATGGATTGTTTGTTGAAGAGTTATTTGAGAGCGACCTATGACTGCTCTCTGTTCTGAAAGAAGGTGCTTCTGGCAAGTTTAAAGTTTTTGGTAACCAGGCAGTCAGGAATTGTATAATGTTGTTACCTTCTTCTTTCCCTGACACTCCAAATATTCTAATATTATTCCTCCTGGACCTGTTTGCCAAATCTTCTTTCTCTAAAAGAAAAGTAATTTATTTTAAGATTAATTCTATTTGATTCTTATTTTCAGTCAGCCTTCCATCTATATCATTTACTGTTTCTTCCATAGATTAGATTTGATCTGAATGCTTCTTAATAACTTCAATAAGAAAATCAAGTTGATTCTTACTGTCTTGTTTAATATTATCCATTTTACTCTGCAGTTTATCCATTTTGACTGAAAGGTCTCTTGAATGCTTGTAATAATTGATTGTGGCTCCTTCTTCATTATATTTTCCTGAGGAGAAGCTTTAGAGTGATTCATGACTGGATTTGATTGAAAGACTTCTGACAGGAAAAAAATATGTAGAATCTCAAAAAGTTGGTATTTCTTTTTGATTTCAACACAGAATTTTTGGTGAATAAAAATATTTATGTATATAGTTTCTTAGTGCTATAATTGAAACTTCATGTCAGAATAACTGAAAAATGGCAGAACAAAATTTTTGTGCTGCTAACAGCTTGTCATCTTGGCCATGCCCCCTGTACTTCAGTTTATTGAAATGTAGTTTATGTCTCCCAAGATATTGGAGTTCAAATGCATTTAAAAACTTTAGATGATTTTCAGTGGCTGTAGAGGGTGTCCTGTAATAGGCTATAAACTGATATTTGTTTTTGTTTAGTGTGATTTTGTGCTTAAGAAGTTCTGTTTGTGGATCTGTGGGAACCTGTCTAGAGGTGTTCTAGTCCCTAACAAATAAGGAGATGTCATCACAGTTGCCAACAATCTGAAGGCTTGGTAGGTGCAAAATCTAGGAAAAGAGGGAGCATTTGCTGAACATTTAAACCATCTTTCAATAATTACAGATGTGAATATGTTCCAAATGCCTCAAAGTCAAGCAGTTTGTTGTTGAGACCCTTGGCACTGAGCACAGCCACCTTAATATGATCCTGTTTTGGGTCTGATATGTTAGCTACATTGGGATGATGAGTAGCTTGACTCTGCCTAAAAATTGCACTATGGATACAGCAGTAGGCTACACTAAATCCATCTAATAACCTTTTCTCTAATAGTGACAGCAGTAGAAAACTTTACTCTGTGCTTTCTACTGTTGAACCAATAACTTTACGTATTTCAAATCTGTGTAATTTGCTACTCATATACTTTGCAGTAGTTGAAGCAGTAGAAAATAAATGCACTACAGAACTCAACTCTCCTTGCCAACCTATATCTTGTCTTTGCACTAGTTAATACAAATGTTCTTTGTCACTTAATCTGAATAACATTTCCAGCACTGTATGTCTACACACACACACATTAATTCTACTTTTTAATATCAACTACATGTAATTGAATGACAAAACAGCCACAAAAGTAATTGAAATTTTAGAATTTCAAACATGTGAACTACCAAGACATTACCAGATCACAAGAGGAAGCTAACATGATTTATTTTGTAGTACTTTCAATACCTTCCCTACCACACACACACACACACACACACACACACACACACACACACACACACACACATACAAACATGCACCACCAGATCACAAAAAAGTGCATAGTATTATTTTGAAATCATGCACTCTAAAACATTACTAGAGCTAGTTAACTTACAAATCTTAAACTCTTAAGGGTTTTTACCCCATATACTCCATGTGAGGGCTTTGTTCCACACCACCAAACGTAAGTATATACTAACTCAATTGCTGCACAACTGCAACCAAAGAGAAGTGTATACTGTTGTGCTATAACTAACAGCATGTGAGATGACTAGATTAGAACATGAAGCAAGTACTGTTTAGTTAAACAGAAATGGAAGTCATTCATAGCAGTCCTCGATTAACTGCAGCATACAAACATATGCAAGCCTGCATGCTCGCATGCACACGCTTACACACACACACACACACACACACACACACACACACACACACACACACACACACACACACACACACACAATGATTAATCAAAAAGCAACTTGTTCACTGTTAACAAAATCAAAAATATTGGCCTCCTAGCCATTATCTGTTGCATCTTACTCATTGCTATAATTTCACTAAATAAACCATGTGAATACAACTATTCTAGTGCCCATCTATGCTCAGCGTATCTCCACTACATTAATTCCCAGCACCCTATCTTCTCTCTGGTGATGTTGATAATTCCACACAAATGACTGGTGTTCAAAAAACTATTATTTTCAGGAGAAAAACTAATTAGCTATTACATTCTGGTTACTTCCCTATTCTGATGATGTAGAAATAAGCTGTGCATGTCAATAAATAACTATCCATCACCATCAGCGGCACAAACATTTCTCCATTTAATTGCTTTGAGCTAAACTTTGGCTTACCAGATGCTACAGATATGAGTAGCAAGCTTAATGATATCCCTGGCGGGACATAAATAAACCCAGTTGGAAATCTGCAAAATGTGTCATAAACCAGATTTACAGAATATTACCAATCATTTCCAATGAGTCAGCACTCTTCAATATGTAGGTCCTAATCTGAAGAATCCATAAAGGACACTTTCTCCTTCTGAAGAAGTTCCTATTATCCTACCTTTGCTATATCATCATCTGATGATGAGCTTTTCCCCAGGTGGATAATTGCTGCTCTTATACTCAGTTTTGACTCTGAAATAACTATATGCTTGATCTGTTATCACTGCTCAGTTATATCTGCCTCTTTATTAAACCATCTAGTAAATTATCACCACATCGTTTTGAAGAAAGCAAATCTGCTTGTACTCAATCATTTAAGTAGTATTATATTAAGCCCCACCACAAACAAAATTGTTGAGTTCATGCATATCCTAGAATTATCTCAGTTCATCTTTGAGCTTACTGGACCAAACTACATAACTAACAACCACTCCTTACAATAACTCATTATTCCTAACAAACCACATAAAATTATTACTGTGTATCTTTCCTCATAACTTGATTGACTATTGTTCAACTAAATATTTTCAGGTTTATTTAAAAAAACTTCACCAGTATTCTGAGAAATAGAACATCTCATCAAAGGCAGCCTTTTGTAATGCCATTTTAAGAGATCTGGCCTGCTGCATTCTAATATCCTCATGACACTTCACAAGACATTATTGCCAGTAATTCTTCACTTGAGTAAATGTAATGGGGATCCTTGAATTATCAAAGACCTCTGCTATGTAAGCAAAAAAGATGTTTCATGGACTAAGTAGAAAATAGATTAAACTAGTCACACCCACCTCCATTATCTACAGCTTCACAACATAGCCTTCTCCCTCCTAATTGTCTTTTTTCTTATTTACTGTTGCAATGAGGTCACTGAAAATATGATAAAACCAAAAAATCAGGAGTGAAGTGAGCAAGAAATTGTCTCACTAATATATATATATATATATATATATATATATATATATATATATATATCAACTTTTCCTATATGTCACCTGGCTCATTGCTGGTTATGAGTGATAGGGATATATCAGCCAGGCATACTTTATTACGACTACATCCTTCCATTTTTCCATTTTACAGAGGCAGAGTTACAACAAAAAGGCTGTCCAGCATGTTATCAAGTTGTAAAGTGGCAAAACAACATATCTTCCTTTCTCCTAGGAACAATGAGAGTTTTTAAGGCTCTGTATTAGGTCCACTACTTTTTAATATACTCATTAATGAACTACATTTAGCAATCAAATAAGCAGCCATCATCCAATATGCAGATGATTCTACAAACATCTTCTCTGCAAAAACTATGGTTAAATTAAGTACCCCAGGAACCTCTCACAGATTGGGACTTGGATAACTGATGCACAGCTCCTTCTATACTCCCAAAAATCCAGACATATCTTATTCATCCCTAAGCAACCATCCAACCACCAAAAAATTCCTTCTCACTTCTATCATCAAATAATACCAAGGTAGAAATGATAACCCATGTCAAGCTACTAGGGATGACCTTTGATGAAAACCTAAAATTCAACCACTACATATAACAGGCTGTAAAGAAAACCCCTCAAAAATTGTGAGCCCTCTGTAGAAGCGAACCCGATGTATATGAGCAGACTAGGATAAGCACTTCCTCCTCTGTTCTCATCCCTACCCTCCTACACACAGTCTTCATACTCATCAATTTACAGTCTAATCTCTCCTTACTTGCCCAGTGCTATAATAAAATTATAATTTGCTGCCAGACATCATTATAGAATAAATGACTGTCTCACACTAACGCATCTTCAGTGGCTGGAATTTAGGAACTATTTAATCTGCTCACAGCATGTCATGACGCATAAGCTCATATATGACCCAGACAAATGCCCAGGCCTTAACAATGTACTCCAACTCTACAGTCCCAGAAGATCATTAAGATGTTATGACAAAATGTTGCTAACTGTGACTTAATCAAATAATACTGTTGGAGTCTCCATAAACTCTTTCTTCTCTCTTTCTAAAACATGTGATTCAATACCACTCTATCTCTCTTAAAATATTAGAAAAAAATAAGACCTTAAAACTACAGTTAAAGGCTCACCACAAAATATTTGGCAATGCCCTTATGCCTCTCCTTGGATAAGCTAAATGCTCTCTATCTCTCTCAGCCTCTGTCCTGGGCCTGTCTACTCTCTTTATAGCCACTCTACTCACTGAATGGCTCTCATACTCGTCCTGGTATAACCACAGTCTGGTGTGCTGCTCTTTATACCTCAAAGAACCTCCTGTGCTTATTGTCAACCTCACAGTTTTTAAACATTTCCTAACATAAAGCTTTGTAACAAATTGCATCATATGATGACCATAAGTAATCTGTTTTCATTTTCCTGTCTTCATATGTTACAATGTACAACATGTTTATTCTGCTTTGTACTATTTCCATATCAGGTGTAAAAAAATCTTTATCAAACTGTGACCAACTTTTATATTGACCTAAAAATGTTTATGCTTATTGTCTAAAATGTATTAACTATTGTTTTACTGCTCATTCATTTAATTGTGGAGCTTTTCTCCCTGGGCCTTGACTAAAAAACAACAACTTTGTCTACCCAGCTGAACCATCCCGGAAAGCAAATGCAATCAATCAATCAATCAATCAATCAATCAATCAATCAATCAATCAAACAAATATACAACCAAAGAATAAGGTACTGGAATGTTCACCAGACAGCAACACCAACTATATTGAGCACACAAACAAAACGAACGCCTTAACTGTAACATTGTGTTTTCGTCAGTACAACTTCATCCAGTGAATTCTTTGGTTATTTGTTTGTATTTAGGCACTATTTCCACTTTTTTCATTTATTAACAGATAATACAGCTATTGTTTTTCCCCATTTACCACCATGCCTTTACTTAAAGTAGAATCACTATTACTACACTCCTATCTCTCTGACAGGCACATTATTTAGTAAAACTGATCAAGGACAATTAACAGTTACCCTTTTCATGTACCTCACTAACATGTTTGATCTTGTGAACCATTATCAGCTCAGTAGCCTTTGTAATCTAGCTTCAATACACTATCAGTGACTTGGTTTCAAAGCTTCCTGAGTAGATGGACTTTTCAAATGAAAAGCAATGAACTGCAACTTCCATCTCATCTGATGTACCACGAGGTTCTGTCCTTGAGATCCTTCTGTTTGCATTAAACCTTATTCCCTTTCACACGTGTATTAAACATATTGCTGTATGATGATGACATTATCCTCTTCATGTTTATTCATTTGGTTTAATCCATCACAATATCCACAGTGATCTTAATACACTGTCCATTTGGTTCCAGACCAAGCAACTTATTCTAAATAGCGATAATTCCAAATAAGGACATTTGGTACTTTTCTCTGAGCATACTAAATCTATTCAAATCCTTTTATAAAAGAATTCCCATACTGAGTACATCACATTCTTTAAATAGCTCAGTCTCTTTATTAGGTTCATAGATTCATAGGTTCATAGGTTCATACTAGGCTATCTGCCCTAGGGCATTTATAAGCCTAGCCAGAGTGTGTTTGGCTTTCGCCACCCATTTTAAATTAATTTTGCTATGCCCTTTTTTGAGGTTAGTATACTGTGCCTATGTCTAACAGTGACACAGAAGTGATAGCCGGGGTAAACCTATGATCTCCCATCCACTCATCAAGATTCCTCTTGAAGAGAGTCAATGAGGGACTCTACCTAACCTGGACTGGGATTTTATTCCAGAGTGAAGTGAGCCTCTGGGTTATGAATCTGTCCCTCCAGCATGTCCTATTTATTTCAGTGCTGAGGTTCAAGTCTCTCAAGCACGTAGCTCGATGGGATTTGGATTTTCTGAAGTACAGCATGTCCATTAATTCCGGGTTGGACATGTCTTTATATGTCAGGCACAGATCGCCTCTGAGCAGGTGGTATGCCACTGAGTAGAGCTGGAGTTTCTTTAACCGGGCAGCATATGGCATCTGTTTGAGCCCTTTGATCCTCTTGGTGAGGTACTTTTGGGGTCTTTCTAGTTGCTGCAGGTATCTGGTAAGGTACATCCCAAAAGGGGCATTGTACTCAATTATGGGGCTGATGAGCGATGAGTAAAGAGGCACGATGACCTCCCCTGATCTAGATGTGAATCCCTTCATGATTAGGTGGGCTATATAAAATGTTTTTCTAACCACTTTGGCCACGTGGTTGTCAAATGAGATTGCTATCAACTTGGGTCCCCAGGTCCCTAATTACTTCTTCTGTACTTAATGGATTACCACCTATGTGGTAATTTGTGGGCACTTTGATTTTGCCAAAGGGGATGACTATACACATTTTGGCGTTTAGCTTGAGGCCATGGCTCTGTCACCAGTTGTCTGTTTCTATGAGGCCCTTTTGGAGGATGCTTGTGTCAGCTGGAGAGTCGATTATGGCGCCCAGTTTGCAGTCATCTGCGAACTTGGTCAGCCACAGTCCTTCCGTGTTGGCCTGTACCTCCGAGAAATATATACCGAACAAGAGAGGTCCCAGGACTGAGCCTTGTGGGACGCCACTTGTAACTGGTTTGGAGTCTGACATGGCTCCAGCAGTTCTAACCATGTGGGTTCTGTCCTTGAGCCAGTTTGCAACCCATCTAGTGACATAAGGGTTTATATTTAAGATGGTGAGCTTATCTATAATGCCCGAGTGGGGTATTGTATCGAAGGCTTTTGCGAGGTCCAGGTAGGCTGTGTGGACCACCTTCCCCTCGTCAATGGCCTTGGTGACTGTTTCAAAGAAATCAACCAGGTTTAAGAGGCAGGATCTGCCCTTAACAAAGCTGAACTGGGTAGGATCCAGTGTCTATAGGTCCCCAATATCTTTATTTATGAGGTCTATGATGATCCTTTCCATAGCTTTGCAGACCAAGCTAGTCAGGCTTATGAGGCGATAGTTTCCAGGATCCATTGAGGCACCACCTTTGTGGAGAGGGACCACTGTTGCTGTAAGCCACTCTTTGGGTACATATCCTGTAGTAAGGCTGAGATTGAACAGTAGTTTTATGTTTGGGTTTAGCTCTTCTTGGAGTTCATGCAGGATGCAGCCCGGGACACCATCTGGTCCCATTGATGCTGTGTTTTTTGCTTTAGAGAGGGCGGCTCTTACCTGAGCATCTGAGATGTCAGGGGGGCAGCACTCTGCTGGGATAGATATTTGCCCTTTTGGTGGGGGAGTTTGCACTGAACCTGTCAGCTAGGATGTTGGCAATGTCTGTGGGTTCAGTGTATTTTTTGTCATTTTGGACTAATTCTGAGCATATCTGGGAATTCCCACCCAGGTTCCTAACATAACTAAAGAAAGCCTTGTGATTATCCTTAGTGTCCTGTGCAATTTTTCTCTCGAAGCTGGCCTTAGACGATTTTATGAGTGCCCATAGTTTTTTGCTAATACTGATCAGAGATGCCTTCCCTTTTTGGGATTTTGCTCTATCATGTAGTAGCTTCCTCCTTCTATTGTATAGTTTGTTTATGGCTGGGGTCCACCAGACAGGATGTCTGCCTTTGGAGGATTGGGTCTTGGTTTTATTTGGGATTGCATGATCCATGCATTCCTGAAGGTGTTCATAGAATGCTTTTATAAAGGATTCTGTGGTCTGGGCCGTATTTTCCGCAGGCCCGGGGGCTTTGAAGGATTCCATCTCGGTTTGAGGAGTGTGAAATTTGCTTTAGAGAAGTTTTTCACTGTGGTTTTCTGGGCAGGGGGTGGGGTCGGGATGTGAATATCCAGTGAGATTAGTTTATGGCCTGATCTTACCAGTGAGGGATACACTTCTGGTCTGGAGCATAGAGTCCCCATGTTGGTGATGATCAGGTCCAGTATGTTTTCCCCTCTTGTGGGAGTGGTAACAAGTTGTTCCATAGCATTTGAGTTTATAAATTCTAGGAACCTTTGGGCTAGGGTGTTGGAGCTAGAGTAATGCTCCCAGTCTATGTTTGGGTAGTTGAAGTTGCCCAATATAATGGTGTTTGGAGAGACCTTCATATTTTCCAGTGTTTGCAGGAAGGCCGAGTGGGGTTCCTGGGTTTGGGAGGGTGGTCTGTAGCAGGCTATAAACTGGAAGGCAGTTTTACCCACTGTTAGTTGCACATGGATAGTCTCTGATGCTTCGTGCTGTGCCACCAACCTGGAGGTGTGGGTATCTTTGTGAATATTGATACTCCCCTCTTTTGTGGTTCGGTCCAAGTTTTGGGGATGAAAAGCATGGTATGAGGTATAACCTGGTAGTGCTGGGGTGCTCTCGGGAGCCTTGAACCAGGTTTCTGTTACTGCACAGATATCAATGTTCTCCATGCTAAGGAGAGTTTCGAGTGCTTGCATCTTGAGGTTTAGACTTCTGGCGCTGAGTAGCATTACACTTAGTTTCTTATCCCTTGTGATACCTATGGAGGTGGGTTTGTCTTTTGAGCCTTGCCTAAAACAGGCACTATGGGCACTATTCTTAGGCCGTTAGCTTTGCCACATTTGTGTAAGCTGATTATGTGGCATATTTCCCTACATTAGGAATATACAAAGCCTCAATGCATTCAAAATCCACACTGTGTGTCAGTACTGTTTTTCCTGAAGTCACACACTTGTGTGCCTGCCACCCTCTGCATTCCTGTTTGAATTGTTCTATAACTGTAGTACTTTCCAAGTAGCCTAAAGGACCATTAATGATGTATGATCTGAGTTAACATGATTGCAGATTTATGTTGCTTACCTCTGTATTGTATAGTGATAACCTAAATGTGGGATACTGACTCTGATAGCCTAAATGTGGGATACTGACTATACGAATCCTGTCTAGTATTATCTGCTGACCTGTAACTGATGCATAACTACATACATTCAACATTATTTTGCAATATCTATATATTTTCTGTTATATCATGTCCAAAGGTATGTGATCATCTCACCACGTATTCAGTTATCAGAAAGTATACTTAATCTGCATAATTCACAGGTTAACTACAGCTGCAAAACTCTCAATGCATGTCCTGCACAGTGCATATACATTCAATTCAAGTTGGGTCAGAATGGGAATGGCACTACATGACAGGTGAGGCTTTGTCTTTGGCACACAAATATTGTTGACTTTCTTCAAAATTATTTCACCAAGAGGTTGAGAAATTAGTGCACACCATGTCTCACACACATGTACAAACTTAACTATGCTACATTTGCTTTAATTTTTCTTACAGTCTCTAAACACAGCAGTATAGTGAGGATAAGAAAAAGAAGTGAATCAAAAGAATATATACAAGAAATTACTCAAGTAGCAAAATTAACTGAAGCAGCAGTTAAAAGAACTAGCCAAAAGTAAACTGGCAAGTTTGAAACTTGAAAAGAAGCAACTGCTATTGTGAAAGAAAACGAACACAACTGCCCCAAGTTGTAGATCCAAAAAGCACAGACACAGAATCTAGCGCTTTCATTCACTTTATTACATGTGAACTTCTTCAGAAACAATGATACCACCCCTAAAGACAATTTATATACTTGAAAAATCACATGATTGATGATGTCACTCATTCATATCATTTCAACTGTTCTTAAATACAAAACACAAATATAAAAAGTAAATAATTGAATAAAAACTTTTTGTTCATTAAACATAAAACTTAAAAAAAAAAATATATATATATATATATATATATATATATATATATATATATATATATATATATATATATGGGTCTACTTTGTATAACCGAACTTCCGATTCACCGACACACAATTTACCGACCCCAAACAACCGAAAACACAACACCGACAAACACCAACAACTCAAAAAACCGAACACCATTACACCGACACAAAAAACGTAAACTACACATTGCACACAATAACATATCCACTAACCTTAACCTAAACCCTAACCGTAACGTCCGACACTACCGCACACTTACCCAACCCGCACCCTAACCCTAACTCACTAAACCCACCCCTAAACCTCAACACCGTCACTATTGCACACTTACCCTACCTGCACCCTAACCCTAACTCACTTAACCCACCCTAAAACATTAAGCCCGTCACTATCGCACACTCACTCCACCCGCATACTAACCCTAACACACTTAACCCTTCCCTACACTACACTACGTCACTATCACACACTTACCTTACCGGAACCCTAAGTCTGACACTACCGCACACTCACCTTTCCCACACCCTAACCTAAAATCCCTCACTATCGTACACTTACCTGTCCGCTCGCCAATCCGAAATCCGTCACTATCGCACACTTACTGGATCGTGCTCATACGTTGCCATTGTCGGTCTTTCGGCTGTCGGAATATCACCTTTTCGATCACCTACCTGTTCGGTCGTTCCGTCTCGATCTTCTGGGTGTCAGTGAAGTGGCGGTTCGGTTATTCGAAGTAGACCCATATATATATATATATATATATATATATATATATATATATATATGTATCAAATTTTATACTTGTAACTAATGTAGGTACTTATATTGCAAGAAACATTTGATGTTAATATAATCATTTAAACCTGGTGCTTGATCTGCACCCAAATGTATTTGCCACAATGATTCCTTATACTCTAACAGTGTTTTGTAATCCCCTGTGTACAGACTCTGATCTACACTATCTATGAAAAAAAAGTAAACTTTTTGAAATCACTACATGTGATAGAATCTCTTGCCAGAGCATTAGTTTGTTCTTTTTTCTTTATGGCCAGCACATGTTCGTAGATCCTCCTTTTAAGACACCTATTGGTCTTCCCAACATAATAGCTGGGGCATGATTCACACTGTGCAATATACACCACCATCTCACTATTGCAAGTAAAATAGTCCTTTGACCACAGGACTTTCCTCTTTTCACCTATTCTGACTAAGGAAGAGTTGCTAATGTACCTGCATTGTCTACAATTTTTACAAGAAAAAGTGCCTCTAGTCTGAATGATACTTTTATTGATGTTTTTACTGTGGTTACTCTCCTGTTCCAATAAACTTCTCAAGTTTAACTGTTTTTTAAAAGTGAACTTTGGTTGTACAGCTATAACCTTGATCAAATCAATATTTCCCAACAACAATTTCCAATTGTCCACTATTATTTCTTTAATGGACCACATTTCATTACTGATTGGTAAAGGAAAGGCACAGTGAAAACCATTATTTCCTGAATCACTTCTCCCATTACTAATGTTAGAGACCACTATCTGGGTTTGACCTTTCAAGATCGGACATGCAGTTCCATTTCTTAACAAAACAACTTCATTTTCTAATCTCTCTAACCACATTTTGTCATACCCTCTTGCCATAAAAAGTGACCTCAGATTTCTCAATTCACTTGAAAAGGTGATGTCATCAGAAGTTAGTCTACTCAGTCTAATGAACTACAGTGGGGAAAAGGCCATATATAACTTTCAGTGAATTGAGTTTTCAGTGATTTGAACTTTTAGTGAAAAGTGCACACTAATTTGACTTTCAGTGAAATGTCCTAGACCCATATATATATATATATATATATATATATATATATATATATATATATATATATATATATATATATACATGTGTGTGTGTGTTTAGTATATTTGTTTCATTGTGCTGAAACTCAGAAATGAGCACTAACATGGGTTCTGCACTGAGCAGAAGTCTGTCTCTCTTCCTCCTGTAGGCTGTTTATAGCTCAGAACTCAATGAACTAGAATCTGTATGTGCACACATTCTAAAAAACAATGGAAAGGCCAGTAATTGGAAGCTTGAGTAATATGCCTTAGCTTTCCAGATATTGCACAATAGTTGTTAATGCGAACCTACTTCTGCAAGGTGTGTGAATATAAATTACTGAACAAGGAAGTATACTGTCAACGCCTGAATATGAACTGCAAACCAACAGCTGTAGATAGTAATAAATCAACTTAATTGCAAACCATCCATTTTGTATATGTACTTGAATCAGCAGTTAAAAAGTAAGGCATTTCTAAATTGTATGTCTTTAAATATAATTTGAAATGAATCCTGACTATATATCTAGACTAAAGTCTGCAGTTTACAGGTATAACTCATGTTTCAAATAACATATTCTGCAGCAACCCAGAACATGAACTGCATGCCAACCATTGTAAGTCATTATGAACCAAACAAACAAGTCTAAAGTATAAACATACAAGCAAGTTAGCATAGCACCTTAATAGGAATAAACAATGGATAAAACATTTTAATTCAGACAAAGCTGAGGCCAGTTGAAAGCTTCTTCCCATCTTATACTGATGGTTTTAGGACTTTTCTTCACTGAAATACTGCACTCAGAAGCAGTTCTCTTTGCTTTACCACCACAGTGTACATTGTGACAGACTGGGATATTTCATTGCTCCAGGACTTGATGCTCATAGTGCAGAGAATAATATCTGCTGTCCATGCTCATAGTCTATTCTGCAGCAGATAGGGGTATTTCTGTGGTCCCCACTGTGCAGCCCCCTGTCCCTGCTGCAGAAGACAGGGATATCTCTGTGATTCCTTTTCTTCTGCCACCACAGTACATGAAACAGCAGATACAGATATATCTTTGCTCCAGGTTGTCCTGCTCAAACTCCCTGTCTACAGCAGAGAGGGATATATATATATATATATATATATATATATATATATATATATATATATATATGTGATCCATACTGTGCTGCCTTCACAAAGCATAGTGCAGCAGACAGGGATGTGTCTATGATCCATACTGTGCTGCCCTCACAGATCATGGTGCAGCAAACAAGGATGTATCTGTGTTCCATACTGTGCTTCCCCCACAGTGAATGGTGCAACAGACAGGGATGTATCTGTGTTCCATACTGTGCTGCTCCCACAGTGCATGGAGTAGTAGACAGGGATGTATCTATGATCCATACTGTACTGCCCCTGCAGTGAATGGTAATACAGAGAGGGATATATCTGTAATTCATGCTGTGCTGTCCCCACAGTGAATGGTGCTACAGACTGGGATGTATCTGTGTTCCATACTGTGCTGCCTCCACAGTGAATGGTGCTGCAGACAGGGATGTGTCTGTGATTCATACTGTGCTGCCCCCACAGTGCATGGCGTAATAGACAGGGAAGTATCTGTAATCCATACTGTGCTGCCTCCACAGTGAATGGTGCTACAGACAGGGATGTATCTATGATCCACACTGTGCTGCCCCCACAGTCAATGGTGCTACAGACAGGGATGTGTCTGTGATACATACAGTGCTGCCCCCACAGTGCATGGTGTAGTAGACAGGGATATATCTGTGATTCATACTGTGCTGCCTCCACAGTGCATGGAGCAGTAGACAGGGATGTATCTGTGATCCATACTGTGGTGCCCCCACAGTGCATGGAGCAGTAGATAGGGCTGTATCTTTGATCCATACTGTGCTGCCTCTACAGTGCATGGAGCAGTAGACAGGGATGTATCTGTGATCCATACTGTGGTGCTCCCACAGTGCATGGAGCAGAAGACAGGGATGTATCTGTGATCCACACTGTGCTGCCCCTACAGTGAATGGTGCTACAAACAGGGATGTGTTTGTGAACCATACAATGCTGCCCCCACAGTGCACTGTGTAGTAGACAGGGATGTATCTGTGATCCATACTGTGCTGCCTCCACAGTGCATAGAGCAGTAGACAGGGATGTATCTGTGATCCACACGGTGATGCACCCACAGTGCATGATGCCTCAGACAGGGATGTGTCTGTGATCCATACTGTGCTGCCCCCACAGATCATTGTGCAGCAGACAGGGATGTATCTGTGTTCATACTGCACTGCCCCCA
This sequence comes from Protopterus annectens, assembly GCF_019279795.1. Classification (NCBI taxonomy): domain Eukaryota; kingdom Metazoa; phylum Chordata; order Ceratodontiformes; family Protopteridae; genus Protopterus; species Protopterus annectens. The sequence continues at coordinate 1,950,733,412 of NC_056741.1, forward strand.
GAGTGAATGGTGCAGCAGACAGGGATGTGTCTGTGATCCATACTGTGCTGCCACCACAGATCATTGTGCAGCAGACAGAGATGTATCTGTGTTCCATACTGTGCTGCCCCCACAGTGAATGGTGCTACAGACAAGGATGTATCTGTGATCCATACTGTGGTGCCCCTGCAGAAAATGGTGCTGCAGACAGGAATATATCAATGATTCTTACTGTGCAGACTAGTGCACACTATGGCCCTATATACTCTGGCTGTGATCCTCAGTGTACATGCTCAGGAGTCCCTACTGCAGCAGACAGGTATAGTTGTGATCCATGCTGTGTTGCTCAAGAGCTATGCTGTGCATGCAGAGATGTGTCTGTGATTCTTACTGTGCAGATGAGTGCACACTGTGACACTATATGCTCTACCTGTGATTCCTTCTGTATTCTCTGCACTTCACACAGTAACACCTCTGGATTCCCTGTAAGCCTTGCTCTGTTGTCCTGTTCCCTGTCCTGGAGTACAGCAACTATAAGTGTGAATACTACAACTATGACCAGTAAATGCAATGACTGAGAACTGTAGTCTATCTCAAAACTGACTGTAAAGCCATTAAAGATTTACAACTGGCACCAAACATGAAGTATATGGCCCAACACTGCTTCCACTTACTTACACTAAACATGAGATCACTGCCCCTTAATGCAATGTCATCCTTCAAAGTATTACAGCCTTCAAATTAGTATATATTTTACATAGATTCAATTTTGGAGTTGCTTTTCAAAGAATCATAGTTATGGCCATTAGAATCCCTGTCCTCAGTGCACTCTGTGGTGAATTGGGCCATCTGTTTTTACATCAACAGTGATGTTGACAGTGCCCATTGTGTGGAACACTGGGGTATGTGTTTGAACTGTTTCAGAATGGGATAACTCTGATTCTTGATGTACTTTTCTATAGTAGACAATGCAGCAGACTGGGATGTCTTCATGAGTCTTGTTATGCTACCCACAGTGCACAGAACAGGATACTGGGTTAGCTCTATGATATTTATGCTACCCATAGTGCACAGAGCACAATACTGAGATAATTCTATGATCCTTATGCTATCCACAGTGTACAGCACAGGAGACCGTGATAACTCTATGATTCTTGTAATATTCACAGTGCACAATGTAGGAGGTTGAGATAGCTGTATGATCCTTGTGTTGCCCACAGTACACAATGTAGGAAACTGGAGAACCAGTATGACACTTGATGTGTTACCCACAGTGTGCAGTGTTGTAGACTGGGATAGCTCTATGATCCTTTTTGTGCTACCCAGAGTGTACAGTGACATAGACTAGAATATCTCTATGATCCTTGCACTGTTACTAACACTGTTCAGTGCAGCAGACTGCAATAGCTCTGTCATGCTTGTTGTGCTGCATGGGGTACACCAAGGCAGACTGGGATATCCCTGCAACTCTTGCAGTGCAGTATATAGAGCACAGTTGAGCAATTGTTTATAACCAGACATCACATGATACATTTACCAGAAAGGCATGGGATATCTAATTTCACTGGGTACATTTGTAAAATATGTAACAATTGCAGTATCATCTCCAATGGATTATTATTGTGTTGTCTTGGCAAATTTGGGATGCTGTCCTTCTAACTGTCATACGGTACTTCAGTAACTAGGACCTGGCTGTATGTTGCTGTCATCCAAGGGAAGCTTACATTGTTTAATGAAGAATGATGAGCTGGTAGTACCAATAGGCACTGGCTCTGCCCCTCAGGGAGGGGTGGACTGGTGTTTAATTGGCTGACATCTGCTTAACATCACAAGCCATCTTAGCTCTCATAAACACCTCAGCATCTAGACCAATGTGAAGGACCTGAAAAGAGTGATAGAAAAGCTTGCTTGGATGTTATTGAAAGTAAAAGCTGGAGAAACCATGTTGCCTCCAAGCTCCACATGACTTAGTATAACTTTCTCAGACTGGTGATATGTGCCGCATTTACAGGTAATGTGCACATTTAATTACCATTGACACACTCTTAAATCATGATAAGCAGCATTATTGTTTCTGCTTTACTGCTCAGCTTTCATGATGGTGTGTATAGGTGTCAAAGAAACATTGGTCTGCTCTGACTTTATGCAGCTTTAAATATTTTTAATCTTGACACAGATCCCACTTTCAAGTGTTATGTTCTGTAGCAGCTATAGTGTTCCCTTTCAGTTCTTTAATTTCCTACTCTCAGTTTACATTTTAGAAGCTACTTAACAAGGTTCCCTAGTGAGTGAAGCAGAAATACTTCTCAAAGCATGTAATGCTTTCAGCCTCTGCATATATACTGGTTGCAATGCATGCAAACCAGAACTAACCTACTACCAGCTAGCTACCATTACACCCTATTCCTTTAAGTGTTCCGCACCTAAGGAACATGCTAAAAATAATACCTTTATTGTTAAGCTGACATTTTATTTTGTTTTCTTGCTTTTTCCCCTTTAGGGCTTTTCTAGTTATGAAATCACCATTAAATATTTGCCTCGATGAATCAGAAAGAAAGAAAAAAAGAATGGGAAGGCATGTGTCATGAGTGGCATGTGTGATTATATATTAATATACATATGTGTAAGTTTATATTCATATATATATATATATATATATATAGAGAGAGAGAGAGAGAGAGATAATACCTGTATATGAAACATAAACAGAAAAAGCACAGACACTTACATCCATATGTATCAAAATTAAGGCTTTTTTTGGATATATGTTTTTGTTGATGCCACAATGTCATCCATGTGAAGGTATTGTTTGACTCTATAGAATATGACCAATTTTTGATTAAATGTGCTTAGTTACAATGCATTTTACTAAAGAAAAATAAATTTACTTACACATAGTCCCATCCTCACTACAGAGACACTTATCTTTGTCAACAAATATGCATTCAACCAAAATGGCTTTCACTTACACAAACTGTTCTCCACTACATTTGGTTGAATGCTTCTTTGGTCAGCAAAGTGTTGTAGAGGACCGTCCATGTACGTGAACAGCCATTTTGGTCGAATGCATATTTTGTTGACAAAGATAAGTGACTGTGTAGTGAGGATGGGACTATGTGTAGGTGTGTGTGAATATGTGTTGAGGTTAGATTAAGGGTTAGGTAAGAAGATAGATTTAGTGGGGTTTCTTTTTGCATGTGTGTGTGTGTGTGTGTGTGTGTGTGTGTGTGTGTGTGTGTGTGTGTGTGTGTGTGTGTTTAAGCTGTCTTGTGTAGTGGGAGTGTTGTTTTTTTGTTACAGTTAGCAAACTTTACTAAGGTGAAGCAGAGCCCTTGCCCCTAACGTTAACCCTGAGTATATACCTTATGTCAGTGGTAGATTTATTGAAAGGATTTTTCTATTTCAGACAAATTTAGTCTGAATGATTTGGAAAAGTTAAGGTTGCTGATTGAACAAAGAAAGCAAGTTCCTTTTCCAATCTACTGGTGTTTGGGTATATATGTTGTGGGCATAATAAACACATTTAACATGTCACACATCCATGATACAATTATATTTAGGTGTATAATGTATATTTGTGCATATTTATCTGTGTATGTGTTTGCCTTAAGGTACACAGACACATACACATGCAAACCAATATAGAGATAATACACAGGCAAATACAAACACAGTAACACACACACATACACCAATATGGAGATAATGCACATGACACACCGACATATACAACAGCACAAAGAGGCATACATGTTCATTTGTTGCACTGAAGGCCAGCATGCTTTACTTAATTTAAGGTGAAAGACACTGTCAGTCTATGGATGCACCAGTTAATGGAGTGGTCCCAACACTGGAAGAAATGCTAGCCTGGAAGTTTAAAATAGCAATAAATGATGCCAGATCAGATAAAGGAAAAGACAAGAACAGATCATCATTTCAGATGGTAGCAGACAATTTACTGATTTTTAAAAAGTAACAAAAAAAATACTGTGCATACCAACAGGTTTGAACAATGTGTTATGATAACTGGAGAGACAATAAAGTAATGGAATGTTGGTAGGCACAGTCCATTACCCTGCCTAGAACCCCATTTGACCATTCCAGTGTAGCACAGATGACATTGTAGAACCATACACCCTTATGGTATTTTTATATGAGTTTTGGAGTAATGTGTATACTTAACCAATCGGAGTTAAGTAGTTTTCCACACTTTTCCCTTAGAGTCTTGAAGATGCCCTTCTTTATATGTTAACAAACCAATAATATATTTTTGATTCAGTCACATTATATTTAAAAGTATATATTTTTTGCTGTTTTCTATGGAACTTTATATCTTTTTGTTGCATAATCATGTAACGAGTTTGCAAGTTCCATCTGTATTTGTCAATTTTTGACTTTGTCCATATCCCCATTTTTATGCTTAATTTCAACTTTAGATGTATTTCACCATTCACTTTAGTCATCAGACATTTTTGTAATAGTAATCTATCGTATACCCCTCCCCTTTTTCATGATTTCTTGAAAGGAACTCTGTTTTCAATGGTCATGACTTGTTCAATAACCTCTTCCATTTATCCATGACTCTTTTCATAAAAAAGTCCATTCTGCAGTCTGTTTTATCCACACCCTTAAACTAGTAGTCGTGCCCCTTTCCTCCTGGTATATGGCATGCCACCATGCTGTCTCCAAAGTGTTTTGTGAACCCATGCCATGTCTCCCCTTTTTCATTTCAAGTGAGAAATGATAGATTTTCTGTAACCTTTCCTCATACCTCTTACTCTGGCAATGTTTTTGCCCCTTCTCGACTAGCTTGATATACTACAGCTGAAGCTTGATGAGGGATCCGTTGGGGGTAATATAATGTCTTTCTTGCTGAAATCTATTCCATTATAGCCTAAGATCTATATAGCCTTGCATACAACCATTTCAATATTTTCTGGTTGTTCTTTTTTCAGTTAGTACCACACATGACTTGTTCTCTGAACTGAGCATTTTACACTCTCGCTCCAACTAGCATACTTTGCTATAGCATTATTTCGCTTCCCTCGATAAACCCTACATCCTACTCCTCAATCCAATCTGAGAGGGTCTTCAGTTTTCTCTGAAGGCTTGATTCACCATTTTCTACTGTTCTTCTGTCTCATTGATTTTTACTGTCTGCATCTAGGTTGATTCTCTTCTTAGCACTGCTTATGATGTCTGGTAAAAGGGGGTCAAAGGGAACTGGTCCTAAGAATCAATGTCTTTATGAGCCACTTCTCTTTGATAGGGACCCCCTAATTTTTATTCATTGCTTCTTGCCACTCAGCCAACTTATGACCTATTTAGTCAAATTCCCTTACTTTGTTTAATTTGTTTGTTTTACATTGTGTTAGGTAAACCCTGCTGGGCAGAGCATATTTACTGAGGAGACCTGTGGAGGAATGTTGCAGAATCAATGGAAAAAATAAAGCAATGCAATTTGTAAAAAAAAAATGTTTGCAGTTGAAGCAATTCTCAAAATTTAATTTTGTATAAAATTATTTGATATTGCTACAAGTTGCAGGTAAAAATAATAAACACAGAAATAAAAACAAAATTACTAAAGAAAAATAAATTCACTTAACCCTAGACAGAATAATTGAATAATATGCTGGAAGAACCAGACCAATTGGTAGAGGCAATTCCTTAGTGAACTCAAATACAAATGAAAAAAAGTCCAAAGAAACCAAGAAAACATTATATCCATATGTATCGAAATGAAGGCTTTTTTGGATATATGTTTTTGTTCATGCCACAATGTCATCCATGTGAAGGCATTGTTTCACTATAGAAAATAAACAATTTTTTGATTAAATGTGCTTAATTACAGTGCATTTGTTTGTATTGCAGGCTGTTCTTTCATCAGTGAAATTGCCAGGTGTTTCCACTTGCATATTATATCAACATGCTGGGATTGTAATTTAGTAAGGGGGTGGTGCTTGATGTGGGTTGTGGTTTGTTTACCAAAACCATACCTTAAAATGTATTCTCATTCACTAGCACATATCTATTGTGCTGCCTATCAGGGACAGAATTAAACCTTGATTGAAGTAGGTTTTTATTATTTTATATTTACTTTACAAGTAGGTGAGCTAGACCATTAATGATCATTTTCAGTCAGATGCCAGTAGGAATGACAGAAGGAATACATTTATAATATGATAAAAGTGAACGAGGAATATTAGATTCTACTTAACAACATAAATAATTTTGGTAATTTGGTAACACTACTTAATACCTTTAGCTGTACATAGATCATTAAAACCTAGTGGCATTATTCTGCCTTTGTACTAATTATATCATAGCATTCTCAGTACACTTATAAAAGTTATATGCCTAGATAATAACAAAATTACTGTTGTCTTTGCATCAAGGAATACACTAGTTCATAAAACGTTTAATAGTACTTTAGTCTTCTGTAGTAGCTGTTATTAGGTTTAACATCTTGTGCTCAAATGATGGAAACTTGCCTTAAATGCACACTAAAAAGTGAAGGAATGTCAATTAATATGATAAGAGATGGATTTCTCTGAGGATCACTAGTGATTGATTTTATTTTTGAACATCCTGCACAATATTTTACAGAAGTTTGATTAGCCCAATTGTTTTATTCATTCGGCTTTTCAAAAAGCTGTCTCAGTGTTCAATAGACATCCAGGATGCCTTTAGAAGGATATGACCAGGAATACATCCAGTTCACCTTCTTTAAAGTAAATCATTAAAAAATATATCCATTAACTGGCATGATAATCTACTCCTACGAAATGTGAATAAAACAATAATTATGTTTTTGCCAGATAATAAGTATGCTTTGCCAAATTAATTATAACCAATTGCATGTAATCTTTTCTATACATTTGCTGACAGCCATCCCGTATACAAAAGTAATATGCAATTGGAAATTTATTCGAGTGTACACTGATCAATGACCAACTTTCAGTAAACATGCAGATGTCTCTATTATGTCTTTAATATAAATCTGCATAGGTTCATAGGTGTGTACTAGGCTAATGGCCCTGGGGTATTTACAAGCCTAGCCATAGGATTATCCTGGCATAGTATCACCCGACCTTAGTTCCCAGTGCCTCTGTTGAGTAGAGCAACTGGAGTTATCACCAGTATGAATTTTCTGTTTCCCATCGACTCATCAAGATTTCCCTTGAAGAAGGTCAGCGAGGTGCTCTGCTTGACATGTATGGGACATCTATTCCATAGCATGGGCAGTCTCTGGGTTATGAACCTGTCCCTTCAGCATGTTCTGTTAATTGTGGTAATGAGGTTGAGGTCTCTGGAGCACGTGGTGCGGAGGGATTGGGGTTTCTTTAAATGTAGCATTGCTAACAGAGCTGGGTCAGACATGGATTTGTAAGTCAAGCAGAGATTGCCTCTAATTAGGTGATATAAGACAGAAAAGAGTTGGAGTTTTTTGAGTCTGTCCATATAGGACAAGTGTTTAAGGCCTAGGATCCTCTTTGTGAGGTACTTTTGTGGACTCTCCAGTTCTTGCAGGTGTCTAGTGAGGTACATGCCAAATGGGGCATTGTACTCGATGACTGGCCCTAATAAGGGAATAGTAGAGGGAGACAATAATCTCTTTCTTCCTGGATGCAAAACCCTTAGTAATGAAATGTGGCACATAGAAGGACTGTCTAACCACAGTGGCAATGTGGTGATCAAAAGAGAGGTTGCTGTAACCTGTGCTCCCAGATCTCTTATAACGCCTTCTGTTTTCAGTGGACTACCATCAATGTGGTAATTCATGGGAACCAGGTTTTTCCCAAATGGGATGATGACACATTTTTTGGCATTGAGCTTAAGTCTGACACCAGTCGTTGGTTTCAGTGAGGCCATTCTGTAGGATGTCAACATCACTTGGGGAGTTAATAATAGCTCCCAACTTGCAATTTTCTGTGAACTTTGTCAGCCAGAGTACATTTGTGTTGGCATGGACTTCAGAGAAGTAGATACCAAACAGGAGAGGACCCAGGACCAAACCCCATGGGACTCCACTCGTGACTAGTTGGCAGTCTGACTTGGAGTCAGCTACTTTCACATTGTGGGTTCTATCTTTGAGCCAGTTTGCAACCCACCTAGTGATATAGGGGTTGATGCCAGGCTTAGTGAGGTTTTCTATGATTCCTGAGTGGGCAATGGTATAAAAAGCCTTGTCCAGATTAAGGTAGGCTGTATGAACCACCTTGCCTTCATGCACAGATCAGGTGAATGACTCAAAGAAGTTGACCAAGTTGAGCAGGCATGATCCATCCTTCACAAATACTTCAAAAAACAAAGCCAGCACAATAAGGTGATTATAAGACAACAGTTTAATAAAACTGTTCAAGCCATCACCACAGGTATAGAAAATCCCTGTGAATATATTAATATACATAATATGCAGCAAACCGGTTTCGGCTAACCTAGCCTTCCTCAGTGCAACAAAGTTAATAAATATAAGCATAATCTGAGATGTATATAAAGAAAGCTCAATTATGCAATTACATGTAATTGAAAATTTACAAATGTTCATTCAAACCAGGGCTAAACAGCCCACCTAATTTGATTATCCATTTCTTCTCCTTGGAATTAAGTACGGAGTGCCAACTCCCTTTACAGTTTCTGTCCCCACCAGTTTTATCGATAATGGTAAAATGAAAAGAGGCTGTCAGATGCTTTAAAGTGTGTTTATATAGAGAACTGGTCAGTTTATGGTTCCTGACATCACTCATATGTTCAGAAATTCTGATTCTCAATGGCCTAGAAGTTTGCCCTACATAGAATGCTGAGCATGAGCAGAAAGCTAGGTAAACAACCCAGTCTGAACTGCAGTTTGCCAAAAACTTGATATCAAATACCTGTGCTGTATTTTTACTGGTAAATTGTTTAGTCTTAAATACTCTGGAGCAATGGGTACAATGGCCACAAGGATAAGATCCCATTAGTTTCTTCCCAGTCATAGTACTTTGCCAGATTGTATTAGTAGATCTGTAGGAATGTTTATAATGACTCAAATGGGAACCTAAAGTTTGTCCCCTGTGAAATAAAAAGTGGCATTTGACCCTCAGAAACTGTGATTTAGGGATATTCCGGATGACATGCTGTGGGTGGAGGCTAGTGGCATACAATAAGGAATTAAATTGTGGATATTTCCTGTAAATTTCAGTTCTTAAAATGTTATCAACATTCCTGGTTATAGTTACATCCAGGAATGTGATTTCCTGGGGATGAAAATTCAGCTTAAACTCTATACCACACTTATTATGATTTAAATATTCCACAAATTCCATAAGGTAAGCACTATCTGCCCTTATATACAGCTCAGACTATGCTTATATTTATAAACTTTGTTGCACTGAGGAAGGCTAGGTTAGCCAAAACCGGTTTGCTGCATATTATGTATATTTAGTATATTCTCAGGGATTTTCTATACCCCTAGTGATGGTCTGAACAGTTTTATTAAACTGTTGTCTTATAATCACCTTATTGTGCTGGCTTTGATTTTTGAAGTATTGGAGCAGTTTTGAGCTGTTGCACTTGCCATACTTGCAAGGGAGTGATGTTTTGTGGTTCCTACCCTTCACAAAAACCAAACTGTGTGAGATTTAGAGTTTGGAGATTCCCTGTGTCCTTGTTTATTAGGTCCATGATGATGCGTTCCATAGCTTTGCATATCAGACTTGTCAGGCTAATGGGGCGATAGTTCCCAGGGTCTGTAGTCGCTCCTCCTTTGTGGAGAGAGATGACTGTAGCAGTGTGCCATTCAGTAGGGACAAAGTCTGAGGTGAGGCTGTGATTGAACAGGGCACACAGGTGAGCTGCCAGTTCACTCTGTTGTTCATGTAGAACACAGCCAGGGATATTGTTAGGTCCCATAGAAGCTGTATTCTTGGCCTTGGACAGTGCTGTTTTAACCTGTGCAGTAGTAATACTGGATACCTGGCAATCTACTGGTATTGTGATTGGTTCTTTGGGGGGGTAAAGTTGGCACTGAATCTGTCAGCCAGTATACTGGCAATATATGTTGGTTCAGTATAGGAGATACCATTGTGCAGTAGCTCATGGCAAATCTGAGTATTGCCGTGGAGTTTCTATGCATAACTGTAGAAGGCCTTGTAGTTGCCTTTTCTATCCACTGCAATTCTGTTTTCATAGCTAGCTTTAGAGGATTTGATGTGGGATCTCAACTTTTTGTTGAGGCTGATAAGGGAGTTTTTCCAGTCTTGGGACTTCACCTTATTCTGCATCAGTTTCCTCCTTCTGTTGTAGAGTTTATTTATGGCAGGGGACCACCAGTTTGACTTCCTTGTTTTGGAGGAGAGCATCTTGGTTCTATTGGGTATGGCAAGATCCATGCATTTGTCTACATGTTTTTACAGTGCATTGGTGTATGATTCAGCAGTCATGCAACTATTCTCCATTTGCATGGGTGCCGTGAAGTTAGCCACCACTGTTTTTAGGAGCCCAAAGTTAGTTTTGGAGAAGTTTTTCATGGTTGTTACCTTTGCAAAGGTGGCATGGGATGGATGTGGATTTCCAAGGTAATTAGTTTGTGATTGGATCTAACCAGGGACGAGCTGACTACTGGTGTAAAGCAATGGTTGCCCATGTTAGTAATGACCGGGTCAAGGATGTTGTTACCTCTAGTGGGGATATAAACAAGCTGGTCCAGGGCATTGGAATTAATGAACTCCAGGAAACGTTGGGCAAGTGTATTGGTAATGAGTAGTTTTCCCAGTTAATGGAGGGATAGTTGAAGTTGCCTAGTAAGAGAATGTTAGGTTTGACCCTAATATTCTCCAGGGTTCTTAGGAGCATGAATTATGAGTCTTGGTTGGGGACCTACAGCAGGCTATGACCTGAATTGCTGTCTTACCCAATGTTAGCTGCACCTGAAGTATCTCAGATGCGTTATGTTGGGCTACCAGTCTGGAGGTGTGTGCATCCTTTATGAATATGGAAACACCACCACCTTTGGAGCTTCAGTCCAAGTTCTGAGGCCAAAAGGTGTGGAATGAGTTATAGCCAGGTAGTGCAGGGGTGCTTTCTGCTGCCTTGAACCAGGTCTCTGTGACAGCACAAATGTCGATGTTCTTCATTTAAAGGAGTGCTTCAAGTGAGTGCATTTTGAGATTTAGACTTCTAGCATTGAGCAGCATGACCATCAGATTGCATTTCTTTGAAGCTGTTACGGTGGTAATTTGTTCTTTGGAACACTACCTAAAAAAGGCACTATAGGGATGGCAAGAGCCTTGGCAAGTGTCCGGAAGCCCAGGGGTGACAGACGCAGGCCATCTCTGGCAAAGCATTGAGGTCTGTCAGTCATGACATCCCAGGCAGACAGATACTGGATCCCCTTAGAATGACACCAGAAACTTAGCCAATTGTTGAAATCAATCATTTTCTGCTTGTACTGTAGTATCATTCTGGGTGATGGTAGGATGCTGCTCAGGGCTAGGGTCATACCTGTCTGGGCTACATAATCCAAGAGCTCCTCCATGTCTCTTTTCATGTAGTCCAGGGAGGTACGTCTCAGGTCATTCACACCCACATGTACAATGACAGAGCCATATTTTTACCTGTTGTTGAAGGACCTGAGTGCATGCATTATGTGGTGGATCCTGGCACCTGACAGGCAGCTGACTGTTACTTTCTCCTTATTCAACCTAGTGAGTGGGATATAGGTGTACCTCACAATCATGTCACCTATGACTAGTGTGTTCGGATGCTGTTTTGCCTTAGGGGCTTTGGTTGAGTGGCACACGGTTTAGGAGAGTTATGTGTTTCATGATTAGTGTTGTGCTGTGGTAGTTGAGTGCATTTTTGCCTTGGAGGTCTCTGCTGCTTGGGTAGATTGTTATTGAGAGCCTCCACAAAGGTGGGTGTGTGGTTTGTGTTTTTATGTGAAGGCAGTGCTGGTGTGTGTTCTGGAGAGCTATGTGTTCCATGTGGCGTGGTGCAAGTGTTGACTTTCTCCTTTTGACCAGCTATTACAGTCTTGGCTAGAGAGTGTGTGGCTTCGAGTTTGGATATATAAGTGAATCTTTCACAAGTCTGAGTGTTGGGAGGTAAGAGGAGAGGGTTGTCGGTGTACATGAGGCAGTTGCTACATTGCCTCAGGATGCCTAAGTTCACCAGGTTACTAGAAAAAAGCACAAGGACCTGACCTTTAGACATGCCTGGAGGGGTAGGCATTGATAATAAGTACGGGATCTGTTTCCTTTTAGAATGTTTAGTGGTGGTAACACTTTTGTGTGCTACAATAATTGCTACAAGAAGTCTGGTAAAGGGCTAGACTAATAGGCTAGTATAAGTGCAGGAGAGGAAAGAACTAGTAGATCTAAGGGAAAAATAGAAGAGCAAACTTTGGTAGCACTCAGAAGCTTACAAACAGTGCTGGATACAGCAAGACTGTATCTGGACTAGACTAGTTACAGAAAAGGTGGAAAACAAGTGCAAACATGGGTTTTTAAACCAGAAAGTTGAGAGATATGGAAAAACTACCCAAACAGCCAGTACACTACAATTTTGGGACCAGAAACCACTCCTCTTGTGGTAGATAGGCTACCTAGTGCTTACCACTTCCACTGATAAGCTAGAAGGCTTCCCTCCAACACAGAAAGGCTTGTGGGGCTCAGAAGCTTATAAACAGTCCTGGATACAGCATATCTGTATCTGGACTATACTAGTTACAGGAAAGGGTGAAAGAAGTGCAAATGCAGGCTTTTAAATCAGAAAGTTGAGAGAGGTGGAAAAATGGCCCAAACAGCCAATAACTACAATTCCTGGGACAGAAACCACTCCTTATGTGGTAGATAGACTACCTAGTGCTTACCATTCTCACTGATAAGCTAGAAGGCTTCCCTCCAACACAGAAAGGCTTGGAGTGGGGCTCAGAAGCTTACAAACAGTCCCAGATATAGCAAATCTTTATCTGGACTAGACTAGCTACAGGAAAAGGGGGAAACAAGTGCAAATGCAGGCTTTTAAATCATAAAGTTGAGAGAGATGGAAAAACTGCCCAAATGGCCAATAACCACAATTTCTGGGCCAGAATCACTCCTTATGTGGTAGATATACTACCTAGTGCTTACAACTCTCACTGATAAGCTAGAAGGCTTCCTCCAACACAGAAAGGCTTGGGGGCTCAGAAGCTTACAAACAGTCCTGGATAGAGAAAATCTGTATCTGGACTAGACTAGTTACAGGAAAGGGGGGAAACAAGTGCAAATGTGGGCTTTTAAATCAGAAAGTTGTGAGAGATGGACAAACTGCCCAAATGGCCAATAACCACAATTTCTGGGCCAGAATCACTCCTTATGTGGTAGATACACTACCTAATGCTTAGCACTCTCACTGATAAGCTAGAAGGCTTCCTCCAACACAGAAAGGCGTGGGGGCTCAGAAGCTTACAAACAGTCCTGGATAGAGAAAATCTGTATCTGGGCTAGACTAGTTACAGGAAAGGGGGAAACAAGTGCAAATGTGGGCTTTTAAATAAGAAAGTTGAGAGATATGGAAAAACTGCCCAAACATCTAATAAACTACAATTTCTGGGCCAGAAACCACTCCTCTTGCAGTAGATAGGCTACATAGTGCGTACCACTCACCCTGATAAGCTAGAAGGCTTCCCTCCTACGACAAAAGGCTTGGGGGGGGGCTCAGATGCTTACAAACAGTCCTGGATACAGAAAATCTGTATCTGGACTAGACTAGTTACAGGAAAGGGGAGGAACAAGTGCAAATGTGGGCTTTTAGATGAGAAAGTTGAGAGGGATGGAAAAACTGCCCAAACGGCCAATAACTACAATTTCTGGGCCAGACACCACTCCTTATATGGTAGATAGGCTACCTAGTGCTTAACACTCACACTGATAAACTAGAAGACTTCCCTCCAACACAGAAAGGCTTGGGGGGCTCAGGACCTTACAAACAGTCTTGTATACAATAAATCTGTATCTTGTCTAGACCAGTTACAGGAGAAGTTGGAAATAAGCTCAAACGCAGGCTTTTAAACCAGAAAAGTTGAAAGGGATGGAAAAACCTGCCCAAATGGCCAATAACTACAATTTCTGGGCCAGAAACCACTGCTATGCAGTAGATAGGCTACCTAGTGCTTACCACTCCAACTGATAAGCTAGAAGGCTTCTTCCATCACAGAAAGGCTTGGGGGCTCAGAAGCTTACAAACAGTCTTGGATAGAGAAAATCTTTATCTGGACTAGACTAGTTATAAGAAAGGGGTGAAACAAGTGCAAATGTGGACTTTTAAATCAGAAAGTTGAGAGAGATGGAAAAACTGCCCAAATGGCCAATAACTACAATTTCTGGGCCAGAAATCACTCCTTATATGGTAGATAGGCTACCTAGTGCTTATCACTCCCACTGATAAGCTAGAAAGTTTCCTTCCATCACAGAAAGGCTCGGGGGGCTCAGAAGCTTACAAGTAGCCATGGATAAAGCAAATCTGTATCTGGACTAGACTAGTTACAGGAAACAGGGGAAACAAGCTCAAAAATAGGCTTTTAAACCAGAAAGTTGAAAGAGATGGAAAAAAACTGCCCAAACATTCAATAAACTACAATTTCTGGGCCAGAAACCACTCCTCTTGTGGTAGATAGGCTACTTAGTGTGTACCACTCACACTGATAAGCTAGAAGGCTTCCCTCCTATATAGAAAGACTTGGGGGGCTCAGACACTTACAAACAGTCCTGGATACAGCAAATCTGTATCTGGACTAGACTAGTTACAGGAAAGGGGGGAAACAAGTGCAAATGTGGGCTTTTAAATCAGAAAGTTGAGAGAGATGGAAAAACTTCCCAAACGGCCAATAACTACAATTTCTGGGCCAGAAACCATGTCTTATGTGGTAGATAGGCTACCTAATGCTTACCATTCCCACTGCTAAGCTAGAAGGCTTCCCTCCAACACAGAAAGGCTTGAGGGGGGCTCAGAAGCTTATAAACAGTCCCGGATACAGCAAATGTGTAGCTGGACTAGACCAGTTACAGGAGAAGCAGGAAACAAGCTCAAACACAGGCTTTTAAACCCAATAAGGTTGAAAGAGATGGAAAAACTGCAAAATGGCCAATAATTACAATTTCCTGGCCAGAAACCATTCCTCTTGTGGTAGATGGGCTACTTAGTGCTTACCACTCACACTGATAAGCTAGATGGCTTCCCTCCAACACAGAAAGTCTTTGGGGGTTCATGAGCTTACAAACAGTCCTGGATACAGTAAATCTGTATCTGGACTAGACTAGTTACAGGAAAGGGGGAAAGAAGTGCAAATGCAGGCTTTTAAATCAGAAAGTTGAGAGATATGGAAAAACTGCCCAAATGGCCAATAACCACAATTTCTGGGCCAGAAACAACTCCTTATGTGGTAGATATACTTCCTAGTGCTTACCACTCCCACTGATAAGCTAGAAAGCTTCCCTTCAACACAGAAAGTCTTGGGGGGCTCAGGAGCTTACAGTCTTGTATACAGCAAATCTGTATCTGGACTAGACCAGTTAAAGGAGAAACAGGAAACAAGCTCAAACGCAGGCGTTTAAACCAGAAAAGTTGAAAGAGATGGAAAAACTGCCCAAATGGCCAATAACTACAATTTCTGGGACAGAAATCACTGTTTATGTGGTACATAGGCTACCTAGTGCTTACCACTCCCACTGATAAGCTAGAAGGCTTCCCTCCAACACAGAAAGGCATGGGGAGCCCAGAAGCTTACAAACAGTCCTGGATAGAGAAAATATGTATCTGGACTAGACTAGTTACTGGAAAGGGGGGAAACAAGTGCAAATGTGGGCTTTTAAATCAGAAAGTTGAGAGAGATGGAAAAACTGTCCAAACGGCCAATAACTACAATTTCTGGGCCAGAAACCACTCCTTATGTGGTAGATAGGCTACTTAGTGCTTACCACTCCCACTGATAATCTAGAAGGCTTCCCTCCAACACAGAAAGGCTTGCGGGATTCAGGAGCTTATAAACAGTCCTAGATAGAGCAAATCTGTATCTGGACTAGACTATTTACAGGAAAGGGGGGAAACAAGTGCAAATGCAGACTTTTAAATCAGAAAGTTGAGAGAGATGGAAAAAACTGCCCAAATGGCCAATAACTGCAATTTCTGGGCCAGAAACCATTCCTTATTTGACAGATAGGCTACCTACTGCTTACTTCTCCCACATATAAGCTAATAGGCTTCCCTCCAACACAGAAAGTCTTCGTGGGCTCAGGAGCTTACAAACAGTCCTGGATACAGCAAATCTGGACTAGTTAATGGAACGGGGGAAACAAGTGCAAATGCAGGCTTTTAAATCAGAAATATGAGAGAGAGAGAGAGAGAGAGAGAAAGATGGAAAAACTGCCAAAATGGCCAATAACTACAATTCCTGGGATAGAAACCACTCCTTATGTGGTAGATAGACTACTTAGTGCTTACCACTCCCACTGATAAACTAGAAGGATTCCCTCCAACACAGAAGGGCTTGGGGGGCTCAGGAGCTTACAAACAGTCCTGGATACAGCAAATCTATATCTGGACTAGACTAGTTACAAGAAAGGCAGGAGACAAGCTTAGATTTTTTTAAGTAAAGTGGAAAAGGAGAAAGCAGGAACAGAAGATAATTCAATGTTAAGAACCTTAGTGGGGTGGCCTTCTCAAATGTTTTCTCTGTATTAGGTAGAATGAACTAATGAGAGTAGACTGGAAGGAGTGCCCCAGATCAAATTTACAGTATGGGTGGGCAACTGCAAAGCCACCAAGCATAATGAAGACAACACACTCAGCAGAAGATGGCTGCCAGAAACACAGGAAACTCAACAAACAAAACTACCAGGCCTGGACAACAGTAGGCCTCTGTCAATATTATGCTACCTGAGTAGAACACAGAAACCTCACAATAAATGCAGAGATAACCACAGAAGGAGCACTCACAAACAGAAAATACGAGTCTCAGTATGAAAAAGTAGTTTACAGTTTAGCAATTAAGTACAAATGCAATTACAGTAATGCACACTATTACATCTACTAGCTGTAGCCACTAAATTAAAGTTTTAAACAGATAAAGGAACAAGGAGACTCTAGAGAATGCTTTTAACTGCAAACAAATCAGTTATATGATACCTGACTAGAACACAGAAACCTCAAAAATGCACAGAAAAGCACAGATAGAGCACTCACAAACAGAAAATACAACTCTCAGTATGGAAAAGCATTTGCAGTTAAGTAATTCCATAAAAATGTAATTAGAGTAATGAAACAGTATCTAGCAATGAAAAATACAGTTAAAACAGTATAAAACAGTACATAAATACAGTGAAACTGTAAAAAAAGCTTTGTAACAGTGCAAAATGTAGTAGATTAGCTGTATAGTACAATTATAAGCATTAAAGAAGTGAAATTCAATGAAATAAGTGTAAGGAATAACTTATTTGGCTATTGTAATCTTACAGAATTTCTGCTTAGTCCTAGTGATGAATCACCACTCCACAGCCTGGTAAATACAAGCACAGCCCCTTGGAGACACAGGGTTTATATACCAGAAAGAATGGAAGAATATAGAAGTTCAAATTACTACTCAGTCCTACTAGCCCCTGCTGTTACACCAATCACTTGTGCT
Organism: Protopterus annectens; assembly: GCF_019279795.1. Classification (NCBI taxonomy): domain Eukaryota; kingdom Metazoa; phylum Chordata; order Ceratodontiformes; family Protopteridae; genus Protopterus; species Protopterus annectens. The sequence continues at coordinate 1,950,751,029 of NC_056741.1, forward strand.
AGAGAAGGTCAGAAAACCCTGTTACTCTCAATAATAATGAAGACAATGCATTCAGCAGAAGATGGCTGCCAGAAACACAGGAAACCCAACAAACAAAACTACCAGGCCTGGACAACAGCAGGCCTCAATCAAGATTATGCTACCTGAGTAGAACACAGAAACCTCAAAAATGCACAGAAAAGCACAGATAGAGCACTCACAAATGGAAAATACAACTCTCAGTATGGAAAAGCATTTGGAGTTAAGTAATTCCATAAAAATGTAATTAGAGTAATGAAACAGTATCTAGCAATGAAAAATACAGTTAAAATAGTATAAAACAGTACATAAATACAGTGAAACTGTAAAAAAAGCTTTGTAACAGTGCAAAATGTAGTAGATTAGCTGTATAGTATAATTATAAGCATTAAAGAAGTGAAATTCAATGAAATAAGTGTAAGGAATAACTTATTTGGCTATTGTAATCTTACAGAATTTCTGCTTAGTCCTAGTGATGAATCACCATTCCACAGCCTGGTAAATACAAGCACAGCCCCTTGGAGACACAGGGTTTATATACCAGAAAGAACGGAAGAATATAGAAGCTCAAATTACTACTCAGTCCTACTAGCCCCTGCTGTTACACCAATCACTTGTGCTAGAGAAGGTCAGAAAACCCTGTTACTCTCAATAATAATGAAGACAACACACTCAGCAGAAGATAGCTGCCAGAAACACAGGAAACCCAACAAACAAAACTACCAGGCCTGGACAACAGCAGGCCTCTATCAAGATTATGCTACCTGAGTAGAACACAGAAACCTCACAATAAATGCACAGAAAAGCACAGAAAGAGTACTCACAAACAGAAAATACAAGCCTCAGTATGAAAAAGCAGTTTACAGTTTAGTAATTCAGTAAAGATGCAATTACAGTAATGCACACTATTACAGCTACTAGCTGTAGCCACTAAATGAAAGTTTTAAACAGATAAAGGAGCAAGAAGAATAGAGAATGATTTTAACTGCAAACAAATCAGTTATATGATATCTGACTAGAACACAGAAACCTCAAAAAATGCACAGAAAAGCACAGATAGAGCACTCACAAACAGAAAATACAACTCAGTATAAAAAGCAGTTTACAGTTAAGAAATTTGGTAGAAATATAATTAGTAATAAAACAGTATCTAGCAATGAAAAATACAGTTAAACAGTATAAAACAGTACATAAATGCAGTGAAACAGTAAAAACAAAAGCTTTATAACAGTGCAAAATGTAGTAGATTGCCTGTATAGCAAAATTATAAGCATTAAAGAAGTGCAATTCAATGAAATAAGTGTAAAAAATAAGTTATTCTGCTCTTGGAATCTTAAGGAATTTCTGCTTAGTCCCAGTAATGAATCATCATTCCACAGCCTGGTAAACGCAAGCATATTTTGTAAGTACTGCAAGTTGTTCTTAGCTATAAAAATATTACTACAAGGGAACATTCCAGCGTTAGCGTTAATTCCCATTTTTCCAGTGATTGTTTAGATAATAAATGTGACACTTTGTAGCAGAATGTAAAGAGTACACGTATTTAACATGATGGCATGTGAATCTGTCTTGAATGTTAGTGTTAGATCCTGCCACAGCCCCATCTGTTTAAAAAGTAAATATGTCAGATTCTGCCATTTCTGGTATAAAGATGAGCCAAGTATCTTTTCTCATAGTAAAGAATGTTTGAATCCCAGATGTCATTACTTTTCTCTTTCAAAATATTAAGGGTGATTTCATTCAGCCCTTCATTGACCTTGAACAAAGATGCTGTTTTAAATATTTTTGACTGCATTATACCCTCCTTAGCATACTAGGGCAGTATCATCAGTGTATCTGTTAAACTGTGCTTCTCCTGAGGGATTTCTTTGCCTGGTGGATAGAGAGAGAACAGTAATGGACTAAATTTAGATTTCAAAGGTACTTAAAAATATTGTGCCTGGGAGCAACTGGAAAATGTGTCTGGAGTACTCATTGGTCTCCATGACCTCATACCTAGTAACTTACCTATGAAACTGTCTGAATTATTAATATCTATCATTTCTAGAAAAAAATATAAATTTTACTAGTGATTTTTTTCATTTTTATCTAGTGTACAAAATACAAGATGATGATATTTCCATGAAACTTTTTTCTAATAAGATGGGGGCATTGTGAGCTTATCTTAATCTTTTAAGTTTGGCTAGTTTGCATCATATAGTTCCAGTAAGGCTTTTGGATAGTAATATTTTTTGATTTAGATTTCTTTTTTATAGAAAATTGGTAAAATAATCTTTGGTGTATCTTTATTTGTCCAGAGTATCATTAAGTATTTTAACATTTCTTGTGTAGTTGATATATGCTGTCTGACAGTTTGTACAATAAACAAGTCCTCTGTGTAAAATCTGAATTTATATGTAATGTCAGCAGAAAATAAGAGTTTGTTCAGCAGCTAAACCGATATATACATTCACTTATTTTCCAGTCATTAATTTTATTATAACTAGAACCAACTATAAGGCTTTGGGTCAATGATGTAGGAGATATCGTAAAGGTCAGTCAGTGAAGTGATGGTATTCATATGTAATTATTTATGATCCACAACATTTTATTTGTTAGATTTAAGGATTGATCTTGTCTTGTAAGTTTTTTTGTGTTACATACATTTTAATACATAATTTTACATTTCATGACCATGTGGCATCTACTCAATAGACAATAATTTTAACCATGCTATGAGCACCATACAATTCAATATGCAGAAAATTCATACATCTGTTATCCATCTATCTATCCACCCATTCATCCAGCCAAAACCCCTTTTCCCCATTTTTTCACTTGGGGTTAGGATGTTACTTCAATAGTGACAATCATATTTGAATGCACTTCTATTTCTCTTAGGGAACTCAAGAAAAGAAACATCTAAACTTATTTATATGCATTTTCTCTAGCTTTAACAAAGTAATAGTATTTATAATACCTTCAGTAATAATATTTTAATCAAATACAACCATTGTGCAAAAGTGAAAAACATATCATTATTCCATAAGTTATCTTTAAAATCTTATATGATATTATTACAGTTGGGTTGTGTAATGTCATCCAAAATTTACAGTTCTAATTGCATTTATATTTCTCCTTATTTCTAAGATACTTTTTGACTGAGCAAGTTAGCATATATTTTACTTTCATTGACCTTAATATTAGATACATTTTCAAATGCTTTTAAAGAAAAATAACATTTATTGATACTAAAATCTTGAAGATAATGTATTTATCTGAAAACCCTTTATAATCTATGTTTTATCTTATTGAACTGGACAGTACTTCAATAGCTAAGGCAAGTAAAATAGAGAAAAGTGACACTCTTTTTATATTAATACCTGTAGTAGATAATAGTGGATGAACTCCTATGGTAACATATGTTTGGGTTATTATACAACAGAATGAGCAATATAATAATAGTTTGTGAAAAGCCATATACTTCAAGTATTTAAACAAGGGTTGCTAGCTTAGGAATAGCATGCTTCCTCTATAGCTAAGTTAATGATTGTGAATTATTATTTACTGTGTCTAGCTAAATATATTATTGTTAATATTATTTTTATATTTTCTTGCACCTGTCTTCTGATTATAAAACCTGCATGATCTTCTTCTCTTGATACCATTAAAATGTAATGGTTTGAATTATTAAATCAGTTTGACTAAAATTGAATATTTTTATAATCTATGTGTTTACTAATGAAATGGGTGTTTATGAAGAAAAATAACTAATATTCTTGTCTTGCTTCAGAATATGAGTTGCCAGCATATATTTCCAAGAAGGTAGAATATCTTCCTTAGAATATTATTACAGAATTTTATCATTAGCTATATATATTTTTGGTGAAAATAGCATATATATATATTTCAGGAAATGCCCTATCTTGCCTGGCAGATTTTAAGGTATTTTATATCTTCAGTTATTTGTATTAAAGATACTTGAATTACCAATTGCATGTTCTCTTCCATCAATTTTTTATTATTTTATTAATAAAGTATTCAACTGAATTGGATATGCATTTGTATTTATTTCTTTTCTTTATCAATAGGTTAATTATATTTTCCAAATGCTTTCTAAAATTTTCTACGTCAGTAACTACTTTACCATGATATGGATCTTGACCATTTTTATATGATTTGTTCTAGATAAATGTTTTGATTTTTCCAGTCTCTGTAAAACTTTGAGTATTAAAATAGGACTATATATTGCATTTAATGCTATTGTTAGTATATGATTCAAATCTTAATAGTTATATTTTTTAACTACAATTACATTTAATTTTCCATTTTGTACCTATGACTCAATACTTTATTCATTTTAATATTTATTAAAGTATCCAATTAATTTAAGTTATTTCTACCCAAGTATTAATTCTGCCATATATATATATATATATATATATATATATATATATATATATATATATATATATATATATATATATATATATCTTAATGTGTCACATAACATATTGTATTTAACTTCTGTATTATCATTGATAACTAAAAGTTATCCATTTCTTTACTTAACCAATCTTTAAATTTTAACTTTGACACATAAGAGTCATATCAAATATATGATAGGATAAGGGACAAGATATTACTCAGATAAATTTACCTCACTGCTTAAATCATTTGACACAAAAATATATGATTTCTGGATTGCGTTCTCAAATTATGTGACTAACATGTGTAAAATGAGTCAGTATCTGCTAAATAATTTTAAATGTTTTGAACGTAACCATGTTTAATGATTTTTCTGATACTAATATTCTGGGTTCTTTTGAAACATATATTTTTGTCTGATCAACAGCTAATATCCCCTCTTAATAATAAGCTACCCTTCATTTAATTTCTATTTTTTTTCCTCCTGCCCTGTCCTCTGGCTGCTGTGCATCCCAGGCTCTGACATTGCCTCCTAGTCACTGTGTTCCTGCCTGTCCCAGCTCTAATCTATCTGAATGTACTCTGCTGGAAGCCAAAGATTTGAGTCCTGAATAGTGACATAATCAACCTGCTCCCTGAGAATTTATTCCCTGAAAAGAATATAGTGAAACACTGTGTCCCTTTCTGTCCCAGCTCTAATCTACCTGAATGTACTCTGCTGGAAGCCAAAGATTTGAGTCCTGAATAGTGACATAATCAACCTGCTCCCTGAGAATGTATTCCCTGAAAAGAATATAGTGAAACACTGTGTTCCTGCCTGTCTCAGCTCTAATCTACCTGAATGTACTCTGCTGGAAGCCAAAGATTTGAGTCCTGAATAGTGACATAATCAACCTGCTCCCTGAGAATTTATTCCCTGAAAAGAATATAGTGAAAGTATGTCTTCAAATGGTACTATTGCCTGTTGACTAATACTGCTAGGTAAAACAAGTATCCAAGCCTGATTAGCTAGCAGCCAAATATTCCCCTATTAACCTTTTCAACCCGTACTTTCAACTTATATCCCCTGATTCCTAAGTAGGATTTATCCCTACTCTAACCCAGTCTCTTATCTCCCTTAGGGGACCTTTTTCTCTTTCTCCTGTTTCCTGTCTCCTGTCTCCTCTTTCTCCTGTTGCAATTATGTAACTGGCTACAAGGTGGTAGTCTAAATACAGCTAACTGCCCTGTATTTATTCACCATTATTCTCTAGTTTTCTTCCTTTTTGAGCACTGAGCCTTTCCTGCTGTCTTCCTTACCCTATAACTTGTCCCAGTAGATTCTTATCCCATACAGCTCTCTTCTAATTAGCCTAATCTATCCCTGCTAGCCTCTTTACTACTCTCCTCAACTCAACACACTTACTCCCTTACTTTCACACTGTACTGATTGTTCTCCTTGAACTTTTTTCCCTCTCTGGCTCTACCCGCTCCATTCGCCCTGCAGGCTCACTCTGCTCCCCTACCCTGCCCCCAATTTCCACCCGCTCCCAGTGCTCCTACATTTATTGTCATCCCATACTCCCTCCCTCTTACATCACCCAATCCCCACACAACATTGCTCCTCCCATTACCCTAAAACTACCTCCCTCTCCACCAACTACACCTTATTCAGCACTCCTCCCCCCCCACCCACCAGCCCTACCTAACTCTCTCTAACCTACATATCTTTTCACTTCAAATCAAACTACATCTACGATGCTCTCTTCTCCTACTACAATCCTTACCCCTACACTACTCATACTTCTCATTCTATTTCCTCTGTACCATGCCACCTCTTACACCAACCTCCACCTACAACCTCCACCTCTACCTCCACACCCCTACCCTACAAGTCACTTCCACAACATGTCTGCCTCTTTAGCTCCCTCTCACCCCACCCTTCTATTAACAGTAAAACTTTTCCAAATCCCCACTAAATTCTGCAAACCTAAACCCACCTCCTACCATCCATTCCCAACCAAACACAATCCTAACAAACTTATTCTCCCACTCTCTTACCTCTGCTTAGCAGCCGACATTCATCCCAACCCTGGACCAAACATTTCTCAAACAAAAAACCTTAGCTCCAACAACAAACCAATCAGCAAACACCTCAAATTCCTCAACATCAACGCCCAAAGCTTAGCTAATAAAATTACCCTATTTCATGCCTGGCTCAACCATAATTCACCTGACATAGTAGCCATCTCTGAAACCTGGTTAAAACCACACATAACCGACCAGAATTCCTTCCCCCCCGGATATCAATCTCTCTGATCTGACCACCTAAGTAAAAGAGGTGATGGTGTAGCACTAATCTACTCCAATCACTTTTCCATCACTCCCTTCCCAAATCCTATTCCTTCTTTTAATAATGCTGAACTAGTAACTGGCATTTAAAATTAAATGACCTTGAAAGTATTTGCATCATCTTCCTTTACATTTCTCCTGGTAACAACACCAATACCTTGGAAGACATCCTTTCTTGGACCTCCTCAAATATTAAATATGAAACCTACACTATGAGAGATGTAAATATTGACTGGCAAAAAATCATTGACCCTAATCCCACCATGTCAATCAATCTCTTCATCTTTACACAACTCATAAACTCCATTACTAGGCCCAATAATACCAACCACCCAGGCTCCATCCTAGACTGGATCCTAATATCTCACCCTAACAGAACCACAACATCTGGTGTCACTCCCGACCCTTTAGGAGACCACCTCCCTGCCTTCACCCATAGAGCTACATCCTCTTCCTCATATTCCCACCAACTCTTACACAATCGTAACCTAACTAACTTTAACCCCTCTACCTTCTCTGACTCCCTTAAGCTCACTAACTGGAACCCACTAAAAACCCTACCTCTAGACGAAACTGTTGACTTTTTCAACTCTACATTCCTAACTGTCCTAAACTCCCTAGCTCCAATACGAACTAAAAGAGTTAAAGCCAAGACTGCCCCTTGGCTTACCAAAGAAACCAAGAAAATTATGCAACAAAGAGACAAATATTGGCAAAGCTATCTCCATCATAAACTCCCTGTATTTTTACTTAAATACAAACAGCTGCAAAACCTAGCCAAAAAACAAGTCATTATAGATAAAAAATCCTACTTCAACCATTTACAAATAAATGATGCAAAAAAACCCAAACAATTCTAGAACTCTATTAACTCCCTCCTCAAGCCTGGTACAACAAACAACCCTTGTCCTGATACTAGCAAATCTGACCAAGAAATTGCCAAAATATTCAACCCCTTCTTCATCTCTTCTATTGCTGAGCTAATCTAAACCTTCCCCAACAACATCCCCCTAGCCCCCTCTGCCCAAGCTTCCTCCCATCTCCTCCCACACCCCCTACTTTTGAACTTAAACCTGTATCCACCTACCTTATAAAAAACTTCTCTCCAAACTTAAACCTTGCATCAATGCCCCTGACAACATCCCCTCCTCCTTAAAAATTGCCTCAGACAGTATTGCTCTCCCTATCAGCATCCTGATAAATAGATCACTACTAGAGTCCTATGTACCCAAACTACAGCATTCTGCTTTTATTCTTCCACTCCACAAGGGTGGCAAAAACTGTAACTTCTCCAACTTCCACCCTATAGCCATCCTCTCACCCATCTCTAAACCTCTTGAGAAATGCATACACATGCAGCTCATGCCATTCCTGACTGAACACCAGCTGCTCTCTCCTACCCAACACGGCTTCCACCCTGGACACAATACCAACACAGCCCTTCTCTCCTTTTTACACTCTGTCAATTCAGCTCAAGATTCTGGTAACTTAGTTTCATCTGTTCTGCTAGACTCATCTAAAGCTTTCAATACCATCTCCCACACCCATCTACTAAACCATCTATCTAACCTCAACATCTCCCCAAAAACTCTTTCCTGGTTCTCCAGCTATCTTTCAGACAGGTTCCAAGCCGTGAAATGGGGCCAAGCCTTCTCCACCTTCCTTCCCACCCCCACAGGAGTACCCCAAAGTTCCATACTCAGCTGTCTGCTATTTAATATCTTCATTAATGATTTCCACAAAGCCATTCCTAATACCAAAATTATCCAATACACAGACAATTCAACTTTAATCTGTTGTGCCTCCAACCTAACAGAACTCCAGTCTGTAACTCAAACTGCCTTGTCAACCACTGAAAAATGGATGCACCAAACCCACCTCTCACTTAACGCTAACAAAACTAAGGTTCTTCTATTCACTCCCTCTAAAGCCACTCCCACTGATAAAAACTCATTTAAAATTACCAGCCTTAACAACTCCAACATTGACATCGTTCCCTCCGCCATACTCCTGGGGGTCACCATCAATGAACACTTAAAATTTTCAATCAACTTGACTTCTTCCAAATTGTCTCAGCCCACAAATTATTATTTCAACCCACCAGCTGCCTCACACTATCTAATATTCTTCAACCATATAGCCCCCTCAGACCCCTTAGATCTACTCACCAAAACCTTATTACCATCCACAAACCCAAGCGCCCAGCTTCTACTCTCCTTTTCCCTAGCTAAAAAATGGAATGCCCTGCCCTCTACACTGAGGACCTGTGACAACCTAAACATCTTCAAAACTCAACTTCATTCCTACCTGTTTCTTCACAGAAAATGTAACTGCACTCCTCATCCCATACCTCCCAAGCTCCCCTCCTCCTTCTCTCCTGGCTAACCTTCATACCTTTCTAATTTCTCTCATAGACCTAGACTGTAAATGTAACTAATATCTACATCCAGCCTTATGCTCTATGCCTCTCATCCTCCTGGACAATTTCTTTAATATCTTAGTTGCTTTATTGTATAATACCTATTCGACTGCAATTCTACCTGTTGTTTTTTGTAATACTACCTGTTGATTGTAATGCAAATATTTTCTTTGTAATTCATTATGTGATGTAACTTTGTATTGTGGAGCTTTTCTCCCTGGGCCTCCACTGAAAACGGGCTCTTGAGCCCAGTGGACATCCCCAGTCATCAAACTGGAATAAATAAATAAATACATAAATAAATAAATAAGTGTATGAGGTATTAACTAGAAATTTTCTACAATTGTTAAGCATCTGGTTGGGTTTGTTTGTTCTGATTTTTGTTTTCCACCCTCCTTCTTTATTGGTATCCTGTTTTTATACTTGATGGCTTTGCAGTTGCCCTCCCCTACTGTAAATTTGATCTGGGACACTCCTCCCAGTTTAGTGTCATTTCCTCATTCTACATAATCCAGTGAGAATATTTGAGAAGGCCAACCCAGTTAGTTTCTGCTCCTCCTTTCCCCTTTCCACTTTACAAAAAAAAATAAATAAATAAATTTCAAAGCTTGTTTCCTGCCTTTCCTGTAAGTCGTCTAGTCCAGATACAGATTTGCTGTATCCAGGACTGTTTGTAAGCTTCTGAGCCCCCAAGCCTTTCTGTGTTAGAAGGAAGCCTTCTAGCTTAATTTTGTTTCTTAGAACAAGCCAGTTTTCTAGTTTCAGCAGTCAAATCTGTTTCTTTGAGCTCAGCACTTGTTCAAAACTCATTGTACGCACTAAATAAGCTACAAAGTACTACAGCACTCAACTTTCCTCACTTGTCTAGAGGAAAATAGTTTTTACTACTTAATAAATAAGCACCTATCCAGACATGTCTAAGGGTCAGTTCCCGGTGTTTTCTCCTGTCTACCTGATGAATCTGGGCATCTTGGGGCAATGCAGCAATAGCCTCATGTACACAAACAACCCTCTCCTCCTACCACCCAACACTACAACCAGTGAGAGATGCACTTATATAGCCAAACTGGAAGCAAAGCTCTCTTCACCCAAGACTGGACTAGACAGTCAAGAGGAGAAAGTAAACACTTGCACCACACCACACTCATCACATAGTCCCTCAAAACCTACACCACCAAAACACACACATAGAAACACAAAACACACACCTACATTCACGGAGGCTCTCAAAAATATCTACACAAGCAACAGAGACCTCCAAATCAGACACGTAAGCAACCTCCACCCCCCCAACACAACCCAAATGACACATAGCCCACAAACTCAGTGTGCCACTCAACCACAGCCCATAAGACATAACAGCATACCCAACACTCTATTCATAGGTGACTCTATAGTCAGGCACACTGATGTTCCGCTCACCAGGCTAAACAAGGAGAAAGTTACTGTCAGCTGCCTGTCAGGTGCCAGGATCTGTCACATAATGCATGCACTCAAGTCACTCCACAACAAGTACAACTATGACTCTGTCATTGTCCATGTTGGTGTGAATGACCTGAGACGTACCTCCCTGGACAACATTAAAAGAGACATGGAGGAGCTATCCGATCTTGTAGCCCAGGCAGGTATGACACTAGCCCTGAGTAGCATCCTGCCATCACCCAGAATGATACCACAGTACAAGGACAAAATGATTGACTTCAACAATTGGCTAAGCTTCTGGTGTCATTCTAAGGGGATCCCGTATCTGTCTGCCTGGGATGACATGATCGACAAACCTCAATGCTTTTCCAGAGATGGTCTGCACCTGTCGCCCTTGGGATTATGGATACTGGCTAAGGCTCTTGCCACCCCTATAGTGCCATTTTTATGCAAGATTCAAATGACAAATTTACCACTGTAACAGGTAGAAGCAAGCAAAATTTGAGGGTAATACTACTTAATGCTAGAAGTCTAAACCTCAAAATGCACTCACTCAAGGCACTCCTTAAAATGGAGAACATCGACATCTGTGCAGTGACAGAGACCTGGTTCAAGGCTCCAGAGAGCACCCCTGCATTACCAGGCTATAATTCATATCACACCTTTCAGCCACTTAACCTGGACCAAAGCACTAAAGGCAGAGGCGTGCCCATATTCATTAAGGATATCCACACCTCCAGGCTAGTTGCTCAGCATAATGCATCTGAGATTATCCAAGTGCAACTAACTCTGGACAAGACCACAATCCAAAATTGTAGTTTGCTACAGATCCCCCACCATACCCCAGGATTTCCACTCCTCATTTCTTGATACACTGGAAAATATTAGTGTACAACCTAACACCCTAATAATGGGCGATATCATCTACCCCACCATTAACTGGGAAAACTACTCATGCACCAACTCTTGTGCTCAATGTTTTCTGGAATTCATAAATTCCATTGCCTTGGATCAACTTATCCACACCCCCACCAGGGGCAGCAATACCCTAGACCTGGTCATTACCAACATGGGCAACCAGTGTTTCACACCAGAGGTCAATTTCTTGTTGGTCAAATCTGACCACAAGCAAATCACCCTAGACATACACATCCCACCCCCACCCCCCATTAGGGAAACCACTGTAAAATATTTACCCAAAGCCAACTTCATGCTTCTTAAGACAGAAGTGGCAAACTTCATGACACCCATGCTGATGGACAATAGATGTACGACTGCTGAATCCTATACAACTGCACTTTATAAGCACTTACACAAGTGCATGGATCGTGCAATCCCTAACAAAATCAAGATGCTATCTTCCAAAAAAAGGAAGCCAATCTGGCAGTCCCCTGCCATAAATAGACTCTACAATAGAAGAAAGAAACTGTTGCAAAAAAGAGTAAAATCCTATGATTGGAGGAACTCCAAAGCTAGTTACGAAAACAAAATTGCTACTGATTCTAAAGACAACCACAAAGCATTCTATAGCTGTCAAGAATCTCAATGGCAACACTCAAATCTGTTCTGAGTTACAGCACAATGGCACTAAATATACAGAACCAGCTGATATTGCCAACATCTTTGCAGACAGGTTCAGTGCTAACTTTACCCCTCTCTCATTCCCTAAAGGGCCCATCTCCATACCAAAAGAATGCAAAGTTCCTGCAATCACGGCTGCACAGGTAAAAATCACACTCTCCAAAGCCAAGAACACAGCATCCATAGGACCTGACGACATCCCAGGCTGCATTCTACATGAACTACAGAACGAACTGGCACCCTACCTAAGTACCATGTCCAATCATAGCCTCACCTCAGGCTTTGTGCCCACTGAATGGCGCACAGCAATGGTTATCCCACTCCACAAAAGGGGAGCCACCACAGACCCTGGGAACTACTGCCCCATTAGCTTAACGAGCCTGGTCTGAAAGGCTATGGAGTGTATCATCATGGAACTTATAAACAATGACATTGGTAATCTCCAAACTCTGGACCCTACCCAATTTGGGTTTATAAAAGGCAGATCATGTCTCCTAAACCTGATAGACTTCTTTGAAGTGGTCATCAAAGCCGTAGATGAGGGTAAGGTGGTTCACACAGCCTATCTAGATGTCGCCAAGGCTTTCAACACCATCTCCCACTCTGGAATTATAGATAAACTCACTAAATTAGGTATAAATCCCTATGTCACAAGATGCTTTGCCAACTGGCTCACTGACAGAACCCACACTATGAAAGTAGCAGACTCTAAATCCAACTTCAGACCAGTGACAAGTGGAGTATCACAGGGTTCAGTCTCAGGTCCTCTCCTGTTTGGTATCTACTTCTTTGAAGTACAGGCTAACACAGAAGGTCTTTGGCTAACAAAGTTCGCAGATGACTGCAAACAAGGAGCCATAATTAAAACCCCTAATGATGTAGACATCCTACAAAAGGGCCTCGCTGAGACAGATGCCTGGTGTCAAAGCCATGGCCTCAAGCTCAATGCCAAAAAGTGCATTGCCATCCCTTTTGCTAAAACTCTGTACCCATGAACTACCACATAGGCAGTAGTCTACTTAACACCGAAAGTGTGATAAGAGACCTTGGGACACAGGTGGACTGTAGTCTCTCCTTTGATAATCACATCACCACAGTAGTCGGAAAATCCTTCTATGTGGCACACCTCATCACAAAAGGTTTCTCATCCAGGAAAAAAGAGATCATTGTTCCCCTCTATTCATCACTCATTAGACCCATTATAGAGTACAACACCCCTTTTGGTATGTACCTCACAAGACATCTACAACAACTGGAAAGGCCACAGAAATACCTCACAAAGAGGATTAGCGGCCTCAAACAGATGCTCTATGCAGACCGTCTCAAAAAACTCCAGCTTTACTCTGTCGCATATCGCCTACTCAGAGGTGTTCTCTGCCTAACATACAAAGCTATGTCAAACCAAGAGCTGTTGGACATGCTCCACTTAAAGGAATCCCAATCCCTCCAAGCTACATGCTCTAGGGACGTAAACCTTGTCACCACAATAAGTAGAACACACTGTAGGGATAGATTCCTGTCCCAGAGACTTCCCATACTCTGGAACAAACTACCTATCTATATCAAACAAAGCTCCTCATTACCACTCTTCAGAAAAAATCTTGATTGGATGGGAGATGGGAAATTCACCCCAGGGATCACTTCTGTGGCTCTGCTTGATAGGGACACAGGAAAATAATTTTCTTGGGTGGCAAAAGCCAGGGTACTGTTTGGCTAGGCTTTTATAGGGCCTAGGGCCAATAGCCTAGTACCTACCTATGAACCTATGAACCTATGAACCTATAAGTATATCTAAGCATTCTTTGCCATCTCTTCTTCAAAGTCCTGGTATACAACATAAGTTAACAAAGTAAAACGTCTGTTTTTTATATTGAAGTGTTGCCATCACCAATATACCTTTAGAATATTTATAAGAATAAATAATTTTCATCGCTGCATACTTTTTTCTAAAAAAGTCATTACTTTGCTCCTTTTCCCTTTATGATTTTGTTATTATAGTATAATTATTAAATATATATCTAGGCACACCCTTCTCCAATATACATTTTCCAGAAAGAAGACTATATCCTCTTTCATTATTGTCAGTTATTTGATTAGTCAAGCTATTTTATTTAACCCATTTATGTTTAAAAATATAATCTTAAGAAATGTCATTATTTGTTAAACTACATTGTGTGTTACTTTGAAAATGTATGTATTATACCTTACTCATGGGATTAGTTGACAAATGGCTTTCTAAAGTATATATTTTACAGACCTGCCAAATATAATTAACAAATATCAGCTACAGTTAATTCTAAAAAATAAATCTGAATATAACATCATGTAGTCCTCTTATTGAAACAATCTTGGATAGTAGAATTCCTAGTCTGAGTAGGTGACCTAAGCAGACTACCCATTTCCTAAGACTATTCCTGTGATAGATTTGACATTACTACAGAGAACATGAAAGGGCCATAAATTATTTACTCAGCATGTATTATGAATAATCTTCCAGTTTTTCAATTCATTTCTGTTTTCTTTTTTAATCATTTAACACTTTTCCTTAAACAAATTAAATTTGTTTTTGCTATAGTTTTTTAATTCAGTAGTATGCTTATTCAGCACAGTTTCTTGCAGCATATTATAATATAGCTTTATTATTAAAGCTATGAAATAAGAGCATGTGTATGTATATGGAGCATTACTGTATGTCATTGGATAGTTGACCAATACGCAGAACATTAAACCTAAGAGATTGTAGGTGTTCTGGTGGTTCTAATTTGAGGAGACTGAATAGATCGGTGTTATGTTTTTCTCACTTTCTTCCTCTTGTCTGAGTTTGTGCAGTCTCAGAGTTGCTTTATATATATATATACATATATATATATATATATATATATATATATATACACACACACACACACACACAAACATATATATATATATATATATATATATATATATATATATATATATATATATATATATATATACAGTATATACAATGGATATAAAAAGTTTACACACCCCGATTAAAATGCCAGGGTTTTGTGATATAAAAAATGAGACCACAATAAATCATTTCAAAACTTTTCCTACCTTTAATGTGACCTATAACCTGTACAATGCAATTAAAAACAAACAAATCTGTTGGGGGGGGGATATAAAAACTAAAAAAATGTACAATAAGCTGGTTACATAACTGTGCACACCCTTAAACTAATACTTTGTTAAAGCATCTTTTGATTTAATTACAGCATTCAGTCTTCTTAGGTGCACACTTGCCATAAATTAAAAAGACTCTGATTAACTCCAAATAAAGTTCAGCTGTCCTAGTAGGATTTTCCTGACATTTACTGAGTTGGGTGCTACAACAAAAGCCATGGTTCGCAGAGAGCTTGCAAAGCATCAGTGGGATCTCATTGTTGAAAGGTATCAGTCAGGAACAAAATTTCCACAGCACTGGATATACCAGGGAACACAGTGAAGACAGTCATCAAAAAGTGGAGAAAATATGGGATGACAGTGACATTGTAAAGAACTGGACGTCCCTCCAAAATTGATGAAAAGACAAGACAAAAACTTGTCAGTGAGGCTGCCAAGAGACCTACAGAAACATTAAAGGAGCTACAGGAATTTCTGGCAAGTACTGGTTGTGTACTACATGTGACAATAATCTCCTGTATTCTCCATATGTCTGGGACATGGGGTAGGGTTGCAAGATGGAAGCCTTTTCTTGCACAGAAAAACATCCAGGCAGAGCTAAAATTGGCAAAACAGTACATCAAGTCTCCAAAAAGCATGTGGGAAAATGTGTTATGATCTGATGAGAACAAGGTTGAACTTTTTGGCCACAATTACAAAAGGTACATTTGGCACAAAAACACTTTGTATCACCAAAAGAACATCATCCCCACGGTGAAGCATGGTAGTAGCACTATCATGCTTTGAGGTTGCTTGTCTTCAGCTAGAACTGGGGCATTAGTCAAGGTGGAGCCAATTATGAACAGTTCCATATACCAGTCACTTTTGGCCCCAAACCTTCAGGCATCTGCTAGAAAGCTGAAGAAGAAGAGGAATTTCATCTTTCAACACGACAATGACCCCAAGCATGCATCCAAATCAACAAACGAACGGCTTCACCAAAAGAAAATTAAAGTTTTGGAATGGCCCAGCCAGAGCCCAGACCTAAGTCTAATAGAAAATCTGTGGGGTGACCTGAAGAGGGTTGTGCATAGGAGATGCCCTCGCAATCTGACAGATTTGGAGCACTTTTGCAAGGAAGAGTGGGCAAATATTGTCAAGTCAAGATTTGCAGTGCTGATAGACTCCTACCCAAGAAGACTGAATGTTGTAATTAAGTCAAAAGGTGCTTCAACAAAGTATCAGTTTAAGGGTGTGCACACTTATGCAACCAGCGTATTGTATGGTTTTTATTTTTTATATTTTTCCCCCAACAGATTTGTTTGTTTTTCAATTTAATTGTGCAGGTTATAGATCACATTAAAGGTGGTAAAAGTTTTGAAATGATTTATTGTGGTCTCATTTTTTTATATCACAAAACCCTGGCATTTTAACAGGAGTGTGTAAACTTTTTATACAAACTGTATATCTATATATATATATATATATATATATATATATATATATATATATATATATATATATATATATGTATATATATATACACACACACACACACACACACACACACACACACACACACACACACACACACACACACACACACACATCTAGTTCAAGGGTGGGGGTTTTGGAGGCTTGACCCATCATTGAGGGTGCAGAGGGACTTCATACTTCAAAAATGTTTTTAATATTTTGTGATTTTGTGAGTGCCACTGTTTTTGCTAATGACGTCCCAAGGTTTTAGATGTTTGGGGCTTGAATGATCACATGTTGCTTATTTGAAGCATACTAATTCATAGTAGACCCATACATCAAATGGATATAGTTGCCTACAGTATTGATAAATACTGAATGGGTATATAATTTGCTATACAACTGGTCATATGTGACACAGATGTACATAATGAAAAGCCATATACATTACATAGCTTGATTAATAGACTTCTATAAGACTTCCTACAGCTTGACCATGTGCACATCTTCATCTTTTTTCTATCCATATGTCAATCTAAGTCCATTTCTATATAATATCCATGCAAATTTTAACACTTATAATGGAAACATATAGCTCACAATTACTTACATTTATCCTCCTTACAGGGACTCCCACAGTTCAGAAGATAATTAAGAAATAGTGCAAAACTGATTAGGCATTTGTTTTCATTGTTGATTCTATTTCTTAAGATCGCAAAAGTCAGGCTTCTAAATAGTTCTCCGTTTTTTTCTCTTTCCTTTTCATCTCTTTTCCTTTGCTTTTTTCATTGTTTTTCCACCTTTAATGCTAATACTTACTTGGGCAAATCACCATTAAATGTGCCCTTTATGACATATACCCTTCCTTGTTCTCCTATCATGATATTTTAGATAGAATAAAGTTCTGTTTTTACTTTAAATATATGAATGAATGCTCCTTTCTTCTTGTCATCTTGTTCTACTTCCCATCTTTATGCTGTTGCTTCTTCATTGTGTACATCTTATCCTAAATACTTACATAGAAGCATGCATATAAACTTATGTTCAGATAATAAAGGCAAGGCAGACAAAGTAAGATTATGTGTATTTATTTAAGAAAAGCTTGTAAATCACTGCACCATTTCTTATAAAAATTAAAATAATTACTGCTGATTCAGTGACAAAGAGGGATAAAGCACTAACTATGATCCACCTAACATGGGTTTGATTAACAGATAGGGTGATTGATGGAGCAGCGTGGATGGATGGGTGTGCTTGTCCTGTGGGGAAGGCATTCACTGGTGACCCTCCTTAAGGGGATGCATGGTCCAAAGAAAGGAGTTGCCTCAGATGCAACTCGTGGGTATGGGGGGGGCAGGGAAAGGGAAAAGTGAGCACGACATATAAAATAAAATAAAACTGATCAGAAGGTCAGAAAGCTGAGCCCCCAGAATGTCCTCAGGATCCATGACTGGCCCTAGAAATACTGGAGCAAGTCTGGGGGGTAGGAAGATGCTGGTAGACCCAGTGTGGGCAGAGGACACTCTGGGGCCAGGCTGGTATAAAAGAAGATGAAATTTGACATTATTTTGTTTTCCAGGGAAATCGACAAAAAAGAATACTCAGCAAAGACAAACGAAGCAGGCACCCAAGAACTCCAAAATAAATGTAAACGTATTTATTAATATAGAACACTTAGAGCTTCTTCAGACAATACAAAATTGGCGCCAAATGACTTTTGTATGCAATATACATGATGTCATTTCCTGGACCACGATAAATTAAACATTTAAAGAGACAAGAGTTTTAAAACCTATGTAAAATAAAGTGTATTAAAAGCTTACATTTTTCACCCTGTAAGTTGGATATGTGTAGGCACCAAAAAGAACGCTTTTGTATTTAATATTTAAATGTCAATAGAACCTACAATTTATGTCCACATAGTATCTAGTATTAACTTTAAAAAAAACAGTATAAGAAATGTTTCAGAAGATGTTTTAAAACATGACAAACCCAAACATTCAAATTGCTTAAAATATAGAGCCTAAATGGAATCTTTATAAAATATTAGGCATTTACTTTGTAGGAAAGCATACTAACCATCCTCATAATAAGAATACACATTGAAACACTTAATGCCATCAAAGAACCAATAATTCCTACATGGGAATTTGTTACAAAATGTTTTATATATATACAAAATTTCCCTACATTTTTTTAAGATTTCTTGAGTGGAAGGATGGTATCAGGTTCTTAGATAACTTTTATATTTGAGAATAATAGATATATTACACAAGTCATTTAGACCGGGTGGGGAAAAGGCATTCAATAAGAGCTGCCATTCTAATTCCTTTAATTCTAAAAGGAGTGATTGAGGGTTTCACCCCATCAATTCCCATAAAGGAAAAACTATGTCCTATGTTGTCTAATACATGCTTAGAAAGTTGTCCATTTTTGTTTTTCATTGCATAATTGTGTTCGTAAACGGTCCCCGCAATCTGCGGTCGTCTCCGACATAAAATGCCGGACAAACAATTACATGTAAATGATGGACTTTGATTCACAGTAAAACTTCTGTCTGATGTAAAATTTATCACCCCTAATCATGAACGAATTTCCTGTTCTTAAAAGCTACACCAGTTACAAAACCCACAAAGGGTATGTTTTCATTTTGTAGGAGTTCTTTCAAATTTTTACCTCTCTTAAATGTAAACCCAGGAAAAACACCTAGAATATCAAAAAGATAACTGTTATTAGTGATGAATTCCCAATTTTTCTTTACAATGTTGCACATGCTATGGATGTGTTTATTATAGGTTAAAATAAACCTATTTTTAAAATCCACTGTGGGGTTGCAAAGGCTATGATTTATGTTAATCTTGTCAATCAAAGGGGGATTTTCTACATCTTCACTTAAAGTTAATTCCAGTTCAATATGATTTACCTTGTAAGAGTGGCTGGTAAAACCCTGTGTTCCTTTTGAAAGAGACCTCATCTATGAGGTTATCCAAAAGCTCAATAGGGTAACCCCTATTTTGAAACATATCCTTAAGGGTACTACACTCTTCTTCAAAGTCAACAAGAGAACTACACATACGTGTTGCTCTTACTAGTTGCCCCTTGAAAATGGACTTTTTCTGGTTCAAAGGGTGGTTACTCGAGAAATGAAGGAAGGCATTACAATAGGTGTTCTTCCTATAAATTTTGAAGCAGTTGTTTTGAATATCTTTTGTAAGTTTCACATCTAAATAATCAACTTCACATGTTGAAAAATTGTGGGTGAATGTTAAAAAAGAACATGATTCATTCATGTAATTCACTAGATTGATTGCCATTTCAGAGTTTCCATCAAGAAGGACAAAGAAAACCTAGGGTAGTATTTGGAATTCTCCTTAAAGGGTAGAAATTTAAATAAGAAATTCTTTTCCCAATAGGCTACCACTAGGTTCGCCACACTCCCACCACATGGTGATCCCATTTTCTGTATGTAATGCTCATTGTTAAAGATGAAAATTAGATGACAGTATAATGTCATATCAATCAGCATTAATTCAACCCATTCCAAAGCTTCCAGATGTGGTATAGAGGTATACAAGTCAACCACATCATAGCTCCCAAAAAGGACCATGAATCTTTGCAGATTTGAGGAAGTGTTTTAAGGTATTTGCATAAGATGTGGTCAACCACTTTAGCACTGGGGTGGGTGATGCAACATCTCCCATCAACCAGTGCGGGATACCAAACATGATGGGAACTCTGGGAAAAGATATATTGATATAATCAAATGTGTCTATATCTATCTTCCCTTCAATAAATAAATCTCTCAAGTAACCTTTAATTCTATTATATTGACCTGTAGTTGCACGCAGAGAAGACTTGGGAATCTAAAATTCTAAGCATTTTTGAGACATAGTCAACCTTGTCTAGGATGACCAAACCCCTCCTTGTCAGGTTTGATAACTCTAATTGAAGAGTTGCACAGATTTTTCAAACAACTCCTTTGCTCAGGGGTAATATTACTATTGGTATCAAACCATCCTATTTTCTTAAACAAGTATCTAAGATCCAATTCACAGGCATACTCAAATGATTGTAACGGGGATTAAATACACTAAGCAGTTTAAAGGGTGGTTTTTCATTACATGTTCCACCATTAAACAATACTTTTAAATTAAACATTTGAGGTCTATCAATAATTTAGGCAAGCTGATTTTTGATCAGGAACAAATGTTAGCAATCAAATCTTGTTCAATTTTAAAATCAGAGAAATTATAAACAAAAAAGTCTCCTTTAATATTTGACAAGATGATAGGCTTCTGAGTTTCAAGTGGTGTTTCAGGGTTTAAAGGGGCCTCATTTAAACTTTCTTCGAGTTCTTCTGTTGATGAAAGTTCTTAAAAGGTTTTGAATTACCTTTATAATTGGGGAATCCTTGGTTGGTATAAGAGGCTTTTATCCTATTGCTTCTTCTCGGTTGTTGGGAAGAAGGCCCTTCATCCCCATCATCAAGTTCCTGGTGAAGTTCATCGATGGTATCCAAAGGAAATTCACCATTTTTGTCCCTGGTGTCCTGATTGTTATTTTCATTTTCCTTTTGATTTTTAGGCCCATTGAGGTGTTTAACTAAATTAGGGTAAGCCAGCTCATTAGAATAAGCTAGCCGATCTCTTGCCAGTTTTTTGCCCTTATTCATTTTTGGTTTAGTTAACAGTCCATCAATGCTTTCGAATAATCATATTTATACCGTAAAAAATTGATATCTGCCTTAATCAACTCATTTAAGTTATTGGATTCAATGAGTAGTGTCTCAATATGTTTTTCATAATGGTTAGCCATAAGGTCAAGTAATTCCATTCCTTGTTTATTGAACAGGTTAGTTAGATCAGCAATAAACCCAGTATCAATAAATAAATTTGTGGGGGTAAAGGAATTCCTTAACCCTTTTGGTACTAATTTTTCCTTTAAACATTGTCTAAAGTAAGAAACTTCCAATTGAAGTTTCTTAATTTTAAGCATTTTAATGTCAAGAAGTTTCAAGTTTGCAGTAATACAGCTTTCTTGATTACCTGCAGTGTTAGTGGTGGTTGGTGGACCAAAGAAGAAACTTTCAGTATTCCTCACCCACTGTCCACTATTCAGACCTGGAGGGTTGCTATTCCCACCATTCGGTGCGTGGTTCCTCAATTCGAAAGCTTCGGAGGCAGTATTAACTTGTTCTTGCCTCCGTGAGTTTGATATGCTTTGTTCCACAAGCACCCCACTGGTGTTACAGACCTCGGGGGTAACAGATGAACCTGAAATCTGTCCCGGCTGAATAAAAGAGGTGGAACAACCTTCCGATCTCCCATGGTTGCTCATAGCATGTTCCTGGCTTAATGCGGTAGAAAGCCTCAATTCCGTGGACTGGTTCGCAGGATTAACACCTTCAATGATGTTTGGTGAACGATACACTTGTCCAGGTTGAATTGAAGAGACTGGAACACTGTCCGGTCTCACATGGTTACCACTCAGTTGCGACTGTTTTCCAAGCAATCCAATCGTGTATTTAGTGAGTCTTTTAGACAACAGATCGGCAAGATTGTTGGAGTCACTAGAAGCAGGAGGCTGTTCCTGGACTCGAACAAGACCGGAGTTTTAGGGCTGCCCATGCTGCAACAAGACAAACCAGGGAAATCGACAGAAACAAGAACTCAGCAAAAACAAACGAACTCCAAAATAAATGTAAGTATTTATTAATATAGACGTTTTTTTAGCCAACACTTAGAGCTTCTTCAGACAATACAAAATTAATGACTTTTGTATGCAATATACATGATGTCATTTCCTGGACCACGATAAATTAAACATTTAAAGAGACAAGAGTTTTAAAACCTATGTAAAATAAAGTGTATTAAAAGCTTACATTTTTCACCCTGTAAGTTGGATATGTGTAGGCACCAAAAAGAACGCTTTTGTATTTAATATTTAAATGTCAATAGAACCTACAATTTATGTCCACATAGTATCTAGTATTAACTTTAAAAAAAACAGTATAAGAAATGTTTCAGAAGATGTTTTAAAACATGACAAACCCAAACATTCAAATTGCTTAAAATATAGAGCCTAAATGGAATCTTTATAAAATATTAGGCATTTACTTTGTAGGAAAGCATACTAACCATCCTCATAATAAGAATACACATACATATTTTGTTTTCATTATTTTTGCGACAGGCAAATAAATTTATATTTTTCCATAGTTGTGAAAGAATAGTCATCATAAAATAAGAGTGTATTATTAACAAGCTTAATAAGCTTTAGGCTATACAGATCTTAACAACAACTCATTGACAAGATAAGATAACTAGCTAATTATAATGTATCTCTGAGGAAGTGCATTGTAGAAGGTTTAACCAAGTGACCTATGAGTGCTTAGTACTCCAAATTAAATCCTCTGTTGTAAATCTAATGCTTTCTTGGTTCATATGGTAAGAAAATTGATTATAATACTGTCCTGCATGTTCTCAGGAACTCCAAAACATATATAAAATAAAAGTTATATATGTTGGAGTTCTGATGTTTTTTGAGTGAATCTGGAAACTTTTCAGTCTCCTTGTTGACTTGGGTTTTGTTTTGATTTATTGTTTGTTTAGACCCAAGGCTTTCTTTCTCTTCTTTTTGGTTCTGAGTTTTTCATCTGTGATTATTAGAAAGCTTCAATGCCTTTAATCTGACATCTTTGCTGTTGAATCATGATTTCTAGTGACTCTCTTTGTTGCATGTCTCTTAAACAATGTCCACATCAGTGTTGAATTTCTCGATTTTAATGTTAACCCCTGTAAAGCTGTAATTATTTGTGGAAATTGTTTTTCATTGTTATACCTTGTTGTGAAGAACTGAAAGTGCTCATTATTTCAAGATTCAGAGTAACTAGTGCCAAAACGTTTAGTAACATAATTTCTGATTCTTTTTTGGTAGTTCTTGCTAATATTTGATAATATTTGTTTACAAAAAAAAATTAGTATAACATTATTCCTTCTTTCTTCGCGTGTTTTCAAATGTTCTAATGCAATATAGTGATCAGAGCATCTCATTGAGACTGTTATGTATGATAGCACTCTTGGATTTCTTTCAAATGGTGTAGCATTCTTCCTCCATATTTCTCAATACTGGAGCATCTTTTGATCATTTGTTTGTTTTTTGACTGGATGACTCTCGTACGTTTATAAAGCATCATTCTGCATAAAACTCTGATGATGCAGTCAATATTGTGGCTATAGCATATACCAAACATACTGTAAAATATGTAATGAAATGATTTTATTCAAACCAATGCTTTACTACAAAATGGTGAGCAGTCAATAAACAAATAAATTAGTATAAAAGTGTTGATGCTATACAAAAAGCTGATGACTATTCACCAGTAATAGACTATAGGCCAACTAGTGCCCACAAAATCTGATTGTTTTAAACAATAAAGAGCTAAACTACTGATTAACTGTTTACCTATCATTTGTTATTTTTGAGTTTTCAAATAATTTTTGTAGGCTTAATTTAATTTTTTTCTTTAAGAGTAAAAAACTAATGATTTATGCTTGAACAAAAACTTTAGATTAAATCAGTCATCGTTTATGTCATCACAAAGCATTCAGTATCAGTAGGAAAGGTTAAAAAGCATGATGTACAGTTTCATTGTTCCAATTTGCATTCAATGAAACTTGATAAGATGTTAGCAAATAAATTTACATGTTGAAAGTCTTGTGAAATTAAAAATATTGCTATAACATCTGCAGATAATAGTGGTAATATGTTTGTGTGTAACATTAATGATTTTAGGAATGAGGCATTATCCCAATTGAAACATGGCAGATTTTACTGCAAAATGATTTTGAATACTGCAAATAATTTCAAAAAATAAATTAATGCCTGCTTGAATTTATCAGTAAAAGAACATATTACTGATTCTCAGTTGCACACTGATCTCACAGTCTCAGCCACCTAAAATACATGAAACTACATTAAAACATCAAGGCATACCGGTTGTCACAGGCTAGGGATCATGTATTGAATCCTTATCTGCTTTTCTGAGTCAGCACCTGTCCCCTTTATTTTCATTGGGTAAAAGCCAGTCTATATTATATTATACATTTTTATACAGTATACAAGGCATTCAATTGAAACCAAGTTGGCTTCTATAAACACTCTAGATCTAACATCCTTATATACACGTGTAATACATTGGGGAAGGTTAAAAGCACCAGAATATTAGTTAACTAGGAACAACATTTGCCCATCTGGATTTTAATGCATGTCACCATGTTTCACTGAACATGCTTTAATCAAGATGTGACTTAATTTGATTAACAATGTTCTCTCCAGTTAACTGATACTGCAGTGGGTGATAATCTTTGCACATATGCATGTGGATCTTTTTGCGGGATAGTTTGAAGAGATAATGATCAAAATTTCTATTGTATGCTATGGTATTTGATGTACTTTCATGGGTGATTGCTGGACAGTTTGGACTTCAGACATCGGTGATTTCTGGTTGTTTGTACAATATTTACATAAAATTAAATGTAATTTAAAGTTTAGCTTGGGCTTTACCCATTGGATGTGTTTATATCAAAAGCAACAGATAATAAATTAACAACTATATTGTATAAAAAGTTGTTTTCAAATTAATTTTGTTATGCACTACTAGTTTATATCCATGTCTTATTTCTAATATACTCAAATCTCAGCAAAATTAGATTATTATAATTCTGCAGATTATCTAATTAGGAAACTCATATTTCTGGATTATATTCAGAAGTAAGTGAAACCAGTAGATTTTCAGATCAAATCTAAAAAATGAATTGGTTAAGTTTAAGATGTAATCAAATTTAAGTATTTTTAAGGTGCCACATGTATCTTATGACAAAAATACTTTAAATTACTTGTGGTAAAATACAATCATTGTTATGTTTTACTTAAAAAACAGGGAATCAGACAAGTTTCTTCCTTCTAGGTGTAGATTTTCTTTCCACAGGAAAAAAATACTAAACATTTTTAGCTACATAAAAGACTTACCAGGGCAATTCCAGTACAAGCTATAACTGGACAAAATCTTAGTTGCTCTTTACCACAAGAATAGTTAGTTTGGAAAATACTATTACAACTAAAAAAATACAGCTGTTCATACTGTTATAGTATGTGAAATCTGGCAACTTATAACATATTTGAGCGACTGTACTATTTATCCTGTTGCATATGTTCAGCATTTTATGTAGAAAAAACCTAGAGGATGTTTAAATACAGAATGCCCAAGCATCTTCATGATATAAAATGTAAAAAAGTAGTAAAAAGCAGTGTCAGTAGCACAACAGGCAGTGCACAAGTCTTTGGTGCAGAAGGTTATAGGTTCCATTCCCAGACTAGGTAAAAAGATTGATGATACTGCAGTGCAGCATAATGTGGTGCTAGACTCCTGACTGAGGTGGATATAAAACATCCCATGGCACCTAACAAAAACAGGATGGGTTCTTTATTTAAAAACATTATTTACAATGCTATTTACAAACTTACATAAATATCTAACTTTCCATTATTATGTTAAACTTCTGTCTTCATTATCCTTATTTAACCACACTCTTTTTCCATAACCACTATCTAATTTTTCTTAAAATAACAGAGTTGTTATTTACTATTAAACATTTATTTCACTTATCCTTCCATTCCAAATAGACCACACAACTTAAAATAATCTTTTATTTATTTTACTAGCATATTCCTATTTTATGGCTATAATATCCATACATAATCATATCAGCATTTATTTATGTCATTTACCTCCTTTATGTTTTCAAAAAAAATTGTTTTACATAATTTTTCTTACAATTTTGCAACCCTTATAGATTGTAAGAAAACATGTTCTGTAGTTCCTTCTTTACAACAATATATACAAACTCTTTCACTGATTTTTTAATATGGCATTTTTCCTTTTAATGGTAATTTTTTAATCAATAAACTCCATAAAAAATCCAGTCATTCTGTTTGCTTATTACACCATGCATTTTCATACTTTGAGTTTTAAGCTTTTCATTCACTACCACAGCTCAATGATTAACATCATTTTGTATCACAATATTTTTACACCACACTCTCCTCTCATTTTCTGTTTAATCAATTTTTATTTTCCATAAAGGAATTTTTTTCTTGATTACATCTCATTTTTTCATTTCACATACTTTTCCTCTTTTGAATGTTTTTAATATATCCCAATGCTCCTCATATTTGTACTTTAGTAAATTTACTATTAACTTTTGATTTTTTTCATCCAAAACAAAACATTGTACAAATTCAAAGAAGCAGCATAAGCAGTTGGGTTTATTAAGCCTAAACGTCCATCTTCCTTGTCCATATATAAGACTCCTTTCTTCAATGGATTCAGTCTTGAACTGCATCTAAAAGAAGAAAAATGCTTGCAGTATTTCTTTTTAATAGATTGTTATCAACACATAGACACTAACTAAATATGCAACCTTTCCCAGTATAACTGACTTAATCAAATAAACCGTGTTATTAAATTATACCTTGTATGTTTTCAAAAAAAACAAAAACATTTCTTTATTCCATCTATGATCCTATTCCATTGTTTTTCACTTACATTTTTACCCCCAAATCTTCATAACACAGAGATTTCTTTCATCAAAAAAGATACTCCTCCTGTTTGTACTATGTCACCCAATCCTTTACTTTTTTCTTTATTTAAAGTTATGCCTATTATATTTAAACATTGATGTATATATCATATAACTTCATTCATCCAGACTTTCTTTCTAATAATCAATATCATCTACATAAGTACATATGACTGTTTATCTCCTTTTATTAGTAATATAATTAGTACATTTCATATGAATATGCACATCTCTGACTAAGACATTCATAACTGATGCAAATAATATGCGACTCATAAGACAATTCTGACATATGCCATTCCTTATATCTATTTCTTTGCTTAACATTCCATTCACTAAAATTCGTACTTCATTTTATATGCAGAATAACATACATTCTCAGTTTTCATACTAATGTTATACACTTCCATAAATGTCCTCAAAATTCATGTTTCACTGAATCGAATGCTTTATTTTAATCTCCTATCATGATATTGGCCTGATCAGTCCTATTCATAGTATCATCCACAATTTCCCTTACTATGAATTATAATTTCTGACATACCTTTCCCTTTAAACTATTTATATTATCTTATGAGATACTTTTCATTTTACTTTATGTTCCCTTGTGAATTATTTTCATAAAAATCTTATCTGCATTGTTCAATGCTATAGGCCTGCAATTTTCAGTTTTGTTATATTCCCTTTTCCATACAAATTTAAGTATACCACTGCATAAATCTTTATAGATAAAACTTCATTTAATCATGCATTCATACATTTTAAACAGTTTTTTTTCGACTAATCTGTAAAATTCTTATAAAATTGGTATTGTATTCCATCTAGTCCTGAAACCAACTGTAAATGAACTTGTTCATATACCTTATCTAATTCATATAAGGAAATTTCATTTTCCAATTATTTCATGTACTGCTCATTTTTTATCATTCCATTTTTTGTGCTTTCTTTATACCTTGAAACAGTTTTTATATAATGTATTACAGTATCTATAATGTGTTCCTGAGTTGATCTTACCTAGCCTCTATCATCTTCCATTTCTGTCAGTATACTAGTATTCTCTTTTACTATACTACTCAATAAGCTGTTGCATATTTTCTTTTACCTTCTAAGTAATATCTTTGATTAAATAATACATTTTTAATTTTCTTTTGATACTTTTAATACATTTTCTGTTCTTTAACATAATATTCGTTCAATCCTTTCCAAATCCTTTAAAGCATTTATATGCATTGTGTTATAATTTCTTTCCCACTTTTCTTATATTTGACTGCCATTCTAAAAAGCATGTTTTGTATTTTTTTAAAGCTAGCCACCACTCAAATCAGTTTTTATAATACACTCTAGTGGAAATGTGATATTTTCATAATCACATAATTATTTTCTTTCCATTTTCATTCCATAATTTCTCATTTATTCCTTTTATTTTTTCCCAGTCTGATATTCTTTCATTTCTTGTATTTCTATCCATATGGCTGAGCAATCTGAAAAGCCTTACAGCTGTCTCTTTCTTAGCTATATTTAAACCTTGTGATATAATAAAATAATCTATTTCAATCTTGTATACACCTTGACTATATATCCACAAATTATTGTTCCATAGTTTTAAATTGCCATATTTTATAAGTTTAAAAATTACTTAACATCATCTCCTCTTCTTTTTTCCTCTCAAATAACAATTAAAATTTCCTGTTAATATTATATTCATTTTAACTACTACATAATCCAGAATTTTATGAAATAAATGGTCTTTCTTTTCTTGACACATAGGCATGCAATGCTATAATTCTATGTACCTGATTATGCCATCTGAGATCAACAAAAGTTAATCTTCCCATCATTTCCAATATTATATTCAATATTTTAACTGACTTTCTATAAAGTACAACTATGCCTAAACATAATGATTTTCCTAGGTTCCATATTATATCTCCTCCCCAATTTTTTTGTTTGTTTGTAATTTCTCTTCTTGTATCAAAAATCTTACATCTTCCAATATTATTACATGAACATCAAACTTACTATACCAATTTAGGATTCCTGTTATTTTACTTATGTTTTTAAATCTATTAACATTTACTGAGTGAACTCTAAAATTGTCATTATATCTATGTTATAGCTTACCAAAATTATGTACAGACTTTTGTCTTGTTTACATTTATTCCTTTAAACTTTTTTCTGCCTCTTACTCTTTTTGTCAATAGAATCTTTTAACCTTTCACTATTTTCCTGTTTGTATCTTCCTCATTACTTATGTCAGAGCCTTCCTCTACGTTATCTTCTGTTTCATTTTTCTATTTATCCTTGTCTTTACCCCAATCTTGTTTCCCTACTTCCCCTTTATCTTTTGTTGTGCCTGATTCTTTTGATTGTATACTGTCCTCACTTTTCTCTTCTTCATCATCATTTTCTCTAGATTGTAATTCATCCATGAATGCCTAATTTTGTTACATTTATAACATTTCAATCCACACTTTTTTCATCATGGACTGTTTACCCACAAAATTAACATTTGCTCTCATCACAGTTACTCATTAAATTATCACCTTTTCCACAGAAAAAGAACATTTTTGTGGTTGTCCCCAATATTTTACAACTCCTCTGCTACCCTGTACATTTGTCATACTAGGGACATGAACAATTTTGTTTATTTCTCCATTTTCAGTACAATATGACAGTCCCATTCACCAGTCCATAATCATCTGTTATCATACACTTGCTAGTGTCCATAACTTCTTTACAAAGGCTTGCTTAAATGTTTTTATCATTTTCAACTTCAGCTTGAAATTGAATATGTATTTTCTTTTTTGTTTCTCTGTGAAATGGTTTAACCACACAAGAGTTTCATGGATTACAGTTCTTTTTCTTCTCATATTCCCCCAAAACATTTGAGAACAGAACCAGTCTCAAATATAATGTCACAAAATGTCTCATTATGAATAAGAATAAAAGTTCTTACCTCATGAGCCTTCACTCCCAGTTGGACCATTAAATTATATGTCAATTACTTTTTCTTTTTTATTCTGAATTCTTACCATGCATTTCCTTTGATTGTTGACATTTCCTTTCCTCTGTTCAGCACTTATCAATTTCCCTGCAGTTTCCGTAACAGTCTTGGAATATGATTTCTTTTTCTGGCAATCTTCTTTTAAAATGCCTCCAATTGAATTTTGTCCATAATTTCACCCCATGAAACATATTTTCCACTCTCCAGCTCATACAGCAACAATTCACCCAAAATATCATCCCACAAACCTCCATACTAGAGGGTTGTAATAACTCATCCATCGTTGTTTTGAACATTTGCTTCTGATGAAGCAAATGCATTATGCTGAAACAGCACCTCAAAATCCTGTGCAGCCTCAAACACTGCATTGGCATTCACCTCTGTGCTATCCACTATCTTGGATCTCCTTTAGTGCTGTTTTTCCAGCTGCCACTTTGCAAGGATCAGAACAAGCACTTTCCTAATGACAATGAGTCCTTAGAAACAATCATAATTATTTACATTCCTTATACATACATATTTTTCATTATTTACACTATATACAATATTTACAAAACACACACCACATCTTCCTTTTACATTTTTTCATCATATACATATAACACTTTATTATTACTTTCACCCCCACTCCAACTTCCACAAACAAAACCTTACCTTTTTCATTACACATGATGTCCTTCACTCTATGGTCCCAGATTAACCATAATGTACAGAATATATTTTGTTTCTGTTACACCCATATTCAGTCATATCCATATTTAAGTTGCTCACTTCTTTAAGTCCTTCCATATAATTCATATCTAGGATCTTTTTCCATAACATTTTAACTGATTTGCATTCTAGAAAACTGTGTATACTTGTTTCAAAATAATCACAATGCAAACAAACTCTATTTTTTCTACTTTTGTAAGGCATATTCACCTTTATCTGTAGTTTACATACAAAATCTTAACACTCTACAGTTCCTTTACATTCTTTCATTCTTGCCTTGATAGCATTCTTTTTTCTATATTCAAATTCTTCCATGGATATATTCTATAATATTTTCCATAATCTCGTTATACCAAACATTTCTTTCATTTTCAATTTATTTCACATTCATGTTCTAAAAAAAACAGTTCTCCATTTCTTTATTACAACAAACTTTCTTTTTTTTAACTGAAACAAGTTCACCATTCTGTTTTATACTTTAGACTTAATATGTTCTTTAATAAAGAAACCTCATTCTCTTTTAAATATTTCATTACTCTAAATAAATTTAATGAGGCAGTATATACTATACAGTGTATTAGCTCCAGTTCTCCTTTTTTTCTCACATATAGAACTCCATTTTTAACCAGGTTCTAGTTTGATCCCCCAATGAAAGAAAATCTTATATTATATATTTCTTTCTCTAACATCTAAGAATTACAAAAACAGCTGCTAAATAAGTAAATTTGGATGGCAATATGGAATTAATTAAATGAAATTTTTTATTGAACAAAAGCCTAATGTAATTCCAAAATATGTACATATAATGTTCATTCCCTGTTTTTTCTCTCCATATTTTTCTATAATTTCTTATCTTCCAAAATTAATTCCAAAAATTTTAGTCAAATTAATAGTAATTGCACCAATTCTCCCCTCGAATCCTAAACCTTGACTTTTATCTTTGTTTAATACATAACCTATTACCTGAACAATCTCCTGCATAATCACTACATTCATATTTCCTCCATCTTTTATAGTAATAATATAACCTGCATAATTTTAACAAAATAAGCATTTCTATCCCTTCATTGAAAATGTAACTCCTTGCTTCCAATTCTCTAGTCATATATTTAGATTTTTTGTACATTACTAATACAAATAATATACCACTTAGTGGACAACCTTGTCTAATATCCTTCTCTAATTGTATAGCCTTACTTAACCATCCATTTAACATAATCTTTACTATATTATACTTATATGCCAAAGTAAAAACATTTTTAATCTTTTCAAATATATCCCATAATACTTCATGATGAATAGAATCCAAAGCTTTACTTAAATGTCCTACCATTATTTTTGCCTGCACATTTCTAAGTACTATATTCTCTACTAATTCACTAATTATTGATAAAAATCTTGAACCTTTTACCTTTTATACCAAGCACATATTCATTTACCCAATTTCTCTCCCATCCTTTTTTGTAAAATTTTCATAAGAAGCTTCTAATCTGTATTGTTTAATACCATTG
The DNA here is from genome assembly GCF_019279795.1 of Protopterus annectens. NCBI lineage: Eukaryota > Metazoa > Chordata > Ceratodontiformes > Protopteridae > Protopterus > Protopterus annectens. The sequence continues at coordinate 1,950,783,675 of NC_056741.1, forward strand.
GTCTCCAATTCTGTATTTCTCTCTTCTCACTTTTTCCATATAAATCTAATTAAATCTAATAACACCCCTACATAACTGTTTATATGTAAAACCTTTATTCAACCACTAATTTAAGACCTATACAAACCATTTTTTGCTTTATATTTAAGTTTTTATGCATCCTATATTCTATTCCATCTGGTCATGCTGCTGAATCTAGGTTCACCAGTTTTACCACCTGGTCTAATTTTTTTTCTAAATCTTTATTATCCTTGCAAGAAATAGCATGCACATTCCATTCTTTTCACTTCTTTGTACTCTGCTCTTTAAAAAATGTCCTAATATGTTCTGTTACTATATTCATAATCTCTTGCTGTTGGAATGATGCATTATACCTGATGACTCTTTCATTTATCTCATTACATTATTATTCTCTTTAATTATTTTACTTAAAAATGGTACAATTTATTTTTTTCCTTGCAGAAAATATCTTTGCTTATACAATAAATATTCTATTTTTTTCTTATTCAACTCATAATTCCTGTTCCTTAATGAAAAAAAAAATCTCTGTACAATCAATTGTATCATTTCTGAAATTCTTATACTTTATTTTTCCGATATATATTCTCTTTCTCCCATGTTACATAACATGTTTTGTATTTCATTTTAAAATTTAATCACCATTCTGACCAATCCTTATAACATTCTCTCATGTCTACATGGGCTTGCTATAATCTCATCACATCTTGTCTCCTCATAACATCCCATTTCACCTCATTCACTTTAGACCTTTCAATGTTTTATATACTCAGTATTTGCTTTTATCAAAATCCTAATTGCCCTATGGTCTGAAAAAATCTTTTACACATCCATGTCTTTAAGTTCCAAATTTTTAACTGTACATATTTTACAATGTCCCATACTAATTTAGCATCATATGTCTTCTTTTTCTGTAGTCTTAAGTTACAGCTGAAATCCTGTACTTCAGTAACCTCCATATTAATGGCTGTATATTGGATTATATTTCTAAACATCTCTTCTCGCTTGTTTTTGCTACATATGCCTATATTGCATTAATTATAATAACATGGCCCATCCATCTTACATCAATTACAGAAATTCTACCTGTGTAACAAATGTAACATCTAACACTTAAATTGTATCTTTATATAAGTAATCCTGAACAAGTTTCTCTCCTAAAATTACATATAGCATTTTTCCCCACCACATTTCTGTTTGAAATCTTTGTATTTGAGACAAGAACCTAATGTCTTCTATTGTAATGACATCAATATCTTGCATTTTTGCACTGCTTCAAAATCCCTATTCTACTCTTTAACTTCTTAAAACTATTTATATTTAGTGCTGGGACTTTGCAAGTCATTCTATCTTAAATAATATCTCTTCAGTCTTCTGTGTTTTTCCTTTTCCTCAAACATACTCTTTTACCAATTGATTTTTTTTTTTACTTTACTATGCTCCATTTAGTATCATCACTATCACTCAAACCTGATTCTTCTTCTTCCATTTTTCCTGTATTAAATTCTTCCTGCATACTAACTTGTCTGGATATACAACTGTTGATCAACACTTAGTTGAATCCCAACCTGGTGACTTTCATAGCACAAAGAATCCTTGATAAGAATGGGGGAAAAACAGAAGGATTATATAATAAAAAGTTTTTTGTTTTCACCAGTGGCAGGCCCCTCACATGCCCCATGTATGAGCATTTGCTCCCTGCAACTCAGAGCTTCATTATTGAACCCTCAAGATTGCTACAATTTGTGTGAAAGGGAAGCTTCAAAATGCATCACCCTTGGTTGGAAAAGTCTTATCTCTAACCCTATATAAATAATTTTATCTGTCATGCAGATGTTACTGAATTAATTATTTATTTATTTATTTTACATTTGTTGACCGGGCTAGTCTGGCTGGATACATGTCCATTTTCAGCAGAGGAGGAGAAGAAAAAAGCTCCACTAAATACTCATTACATACATAAAAATTTACATTACTTAAGAAAAAGCAAAAATTTGGTCATATAATTGTCAGGGAATTCATTCTCAACAGTCAGCTATACACATATTACATCTGCCATCTCAGTAGAAACCACAAAAACTTCTGATTCAAAAAGACACTTGCTACACATTACGGCTTTTTAATTCAGCCTGCTATTTCCCAAACTCTATTCCCTCACAGAATATAAATTGCAAGAGTAATTTGCAAGAGTTTCCAGTGTCCAATGCCACCTCTGCAGAGAAGTAATGAACTAAAGAGCAGGATTGTTTCATCAAGAAAGAAGTCCAGACTCCCCTCATCTGTATCATTGTTACAAATATACAAAATAAATACATTAGCTCTAAATGTGTGAAATAGAGTCAATTACGTTTATAATAACTATTGATCAGTATGAATCTAAGAAAACAAAGGCATTTATAGCTAAAAATAACTAATTAAACTGTCTGCATTGGTAGTATCTGAATCTGCATTCTTCAGGGAGTGATGGATAGTTTGGAGTATTAACTGGTTCTTGCTTGTCAGATGTTGTTGTGTTAGTCTTTTAGGATATGTTGCCAAGGTACTGGCATTTTTTTTTGCTTACATTTGTGTTATATATATATATATATATATATATATATATATATATATATTTTTTTTTTACAGCTGTTTCTTACAGGCACAATGAAGCCTGCCTCTCCAATAGACTGAAAAAAGCTCAAATTCTGACCACATAATTAATCCTGCTGTAATGTTAACACAATACAAGACCTATCATAAAGAGGAAACCTTGATAAACCTTTTTATATTAAAACTCAATCTGTCATAAAATTTACTGTTGCAGTATAAACAGCTTTCAGTTAATTATCTTTCACCTTTTGCTATTGACTGGTCAATCTGCAGATCAGTAGAAGCAATGTAAAATCTTAAAGAATCTGCAAGTATGTGAAGCTTGATTACTATTTTCAGACTGTCTCTTAAAATTGATGAAATAATATTGAGATTGACTATAATATCACCACCAGTCTTATTTCACAACTATGTTGAAATAAGCATTGTTGAAATGCCAGATGTTCATTTCTTGAGGCCACTCACCATGTGAACATATTCTCTCATTTAAAATGATGTAGTCTTCTGCAGATTATTGTTATCTTATACATTTCTAATACTCATTAGAACTGCCTTGTCCCTCTGTGATACTTTGATTATTTTTTTAATTTGTCTAATATGAGTTCTCTTTCACAGTTGAATGTAGTTTGTTGTGTTCCAAACTCTGTCTGCATAAACAAATGTCCTCTTCCTTCCAGGAGTCAAAAAGTATAGTGCAATTTATTTTGAGATAGTAAATAAATATCTCAAATATCTTCTTCCACAATTACTTTTTCTTTCACTCTTTTGCTTAACCATCTTAAGGCAGGCTGTCCAGATGAAGCTCTATTTTTTTATTTTATTTAACATTTGTTTACCAGGAAAGTCTGACTTGGAACAAAGCCAATTTTCAGCAGAGGCTTGGCGAGAAAAGCTGCAGATACATGTATTTGTTACATGGGAGGAAACTGGAGCACCCAGAGGAAACTCACACAAATGCAGGGAAGACATGCAAACCTCACACAGAAGGCACCCCAGCCAAAAATAGAATCGGAGAACCTCTTTCTGTGAAGCAACATCGCAACCGCTCCATCACTGCACTGTCCAGCTAATCATATTTCATCTCTATCAAACTGCCTTCAGTTCACCTGCCTCCTTGCATATCAGCAACTTCAAGACATGCAAGCAGTACTAAAGATTAGTTTCTCCCCGTCTGTTAAAAGCTGGACAGGCAGACAATAATTTCCAAATCCTTTTTTTACGAATGACTGTTTTCCTATCAATTTCTGTGCTTTTGACCAGATGGAACTTGCCTTGCTTTTCCGTCTGCTTGTCCGTGGAGATGCCTACAGCTGCAGATACATCACTGCTTCCCTATATTTTTACCTAATATAGAATAACTATTGGGGACCTTAAATTAGGCATCTCAGAAATTATCACCCCTTTTTGTAACAGTTATAAAAAGAAAGAGTTTGATTTGCCTTTAGAAGTAAAATGAACTTTCAGTGATACATGGGATAGATCATTTCACATTTGTGACTGATATTTCTGTTTCTTTTCAGTATTCAATATTTACTTGTAAATATCTCATTCATTATGTTACCAGATATGTTAATTTTTGAATGTATATGTTATGCTGAAGCCCATGTGATCACGATGTTTTGGGCTTGGAGCATTTTAGTAGCATTCAATAAGTTTATGCTATGATTTTTATTAGTAAGTCATTGTTAAAATTAAATAGTTTGGGAAGGTCAAAATCTTTTAAGAATTTAACTGTTTAAATTATTATTGAGTCCACAAGTTGCCAAAAAGCTTTGGATGGAAGGTACTTTGTTTTGAAGATATTTTGTCTTCTGACATTGCCTTAAAATTGGGAATTTTGTTAGTGTTAATCCATCCTCAAAATATTCTCATTTCAAGCAGCATAATGCAAAACATGTTGTCTTGTTAAGTGGATGTGAATTGTATCTAACAACTTGTACATTAGTAGTTTAGCATTTTGTAATGTCTCTGCATGCTGCTTTGCTGCCTTGGAAGTAAGCTCAGATGGTTCAACAATGTTGAGATTGTTTCAATGTTCTGCCTGCAGTTCCAGACCCTGTATTTAAGTTTACTGCATTTTGTATCTTCTAGTAAAAACATAAACAATGTTCAATTGGTGCTGAGGTCTAATCCTGCGATATTTGAAAAATTAAAACACCTTTTAAACTAAGGAGATTTTATATGGTCTTTATTAGACTTCCAGAATGTCTATATATATTGTTGCATTGGGCAGATGGTCAGAATGAATGAAGAGGCATAACGCATTTTGACTGACAAGAGTTCTGAAATCAAGGGTCAGGTGTGTATTTTCCATGAATAACACATATTTTATTAGTTTTATTTGTGGGGATGAGGTTAAGCTTGAGTATGGAAAGGATATAGGTTACACAACAGGTGAGTAAAGGTAACCTCAGAGACAGAATGTTTGGAACAAAATTAAGCCTACAAACCATAGCTCTCATCCTCTTAGCACAAAAAGTATGGACAAAACCAAAAAATAATGGGGGGACAAAGCCCCAAAAATAAAGACCAATTTTAAATATTGCTCTTATGATTTCAAAAGTTGCTTGAATAAAAGGTCTTGTGTTACTATACATTTTCTAAAGGATATGAAGTTTGAAACTCAAATGCCTTTCATTATTTAGTGAAGTCAATTGTCACTGATTCGCCACACAAATCCAGAAAGCCACAAATTTTATGAGGAATAGACTAAAAATATGAGGCAAAAATCTGGACATTCTGCAAAAATCTGGACAATTGGGAGGTATGCTGCAAACCATCAATCAGCAAAAAATTAAAAGAAACTGTTTATTTGATGTAGACCCAAATCAAAGGGAACTGCACGTCTGCAAACACTCTCTCAACATAATCATCTTTGAGGTAGATTAATGCAAAGACAGGGATGTCTCTATTACAGCAACACCATTCATAAACTCATTGGAGAAAGTGGAGATAAAACTAACAAAATTACAGGAAAGATGTGACTACAGGTTAAACTGCAAGGACTAACAATTGCCACAGAAGTAACTTCATTTTGTGCCCTTAAATACTTGCTCTTTTAGTTTATTTCTAAGTAAATGAAGTGTCTCTTGCTGACTTACTTCTGCAGGTAGCTGATTCCAAACAGCTGGGCGTAGCCTACAGAAAGCTATTTCTCCGGTGGAGGTTTTAAAACAAGGTCTATTAAGGATAATGCTATCTTGTCTGTCTTTACGTGTGTAGGTATACTGTTTGATTTGTAATATTTTTATAGTGGTGCACTATCGCATTTTAACAGCTTGTAGATATGACATCTAAGTAGAAATGCAGCTCTGTCTTCTACAGTAACAACACTGTAGAAGTCGGCAGTAACGAGTTTGGGGTTCTGCAAGAACAAATCACAGATTTTGTTTACACTAGTTTGTATTTTACGTGTTGGAGATGGAATATGGGTTCACATTTGCTTTTCAGATAAGATAGTTTTTAGCTAAGGCATTATGTACTGTAAAGGTAAGGAGGTGGGACATTTTGTAGTATAGATTTAGTTGGAGGAGTGTTTTTTAATAACATTGTCAGTATGCTCAGGCAGTGAGAGTGTAGGGCCCAAGGTGATCCTTAGGTACTTCTGTACTGTTACTTATGGCTGTAGGTTGTTGTCTGTATCAATAATAATTACATTTGTGGATATTGTGAATTTAATCCATACATATCTGGCTTTATAGCTACAGGTTTTCTGAAAATTTTGCCACTTTCAAGTATGTAGCAAATTACAAAGTTAATGTGATTTTTCAGCACAAAGAACAGTATTTACATAACATTTTGCAGTTTTCAATACTACAAAGTTTTCAAGCTCAACATTACAGAACAAGAGGCTTAACAACATCAAGTTATTTGTATCTGAGTACAGTGTTAGGCTTGTAGAGTTGGTAGAATACTGTTTAGTCTTACATATCAGTAGAAAATAATTCTAGGTAAAGTAAACAATGAGTACTTCAGGGAAACAAGATGGAGGTCAGATGTAATTTGTTTTATGCAAGTAGGGAGAGAAGGATAAAGTGGGATTAGAGGAATAGAAAAACTTACAAGTGCAGTGTTTTTATATATACATATTTATATAGCTCGATTCCTGTGATAAGCTTGAGGCAAATTAGTCAACTTGTTTCTTGGAGTTTTGTGGTACAGGGCAGAGACTTCATCCACATCCTGTTGCTGGGGGAGGTGCTGTCATCTTCTGTGAAACCATGTTCAGCTGCTACTCCTCCACCAGTGAAAAACAAACTATGAAAGCTTACATATACAACCACAACAGCTATGTTAGTGGAAAACAATGGTACTGGAAAAATTGCGTAGAGTACATTATATGCCCCCTTTAATGACCTTCTGCTGCTAAAAATGAAGTGGATCAGGGTGATACCACTTCAGGCCACTATAACTATGATGGCAGTGTTCATCAGAATGGGTGATACCTGTGACATTACTCAACAGTCCATCAAGCTCAAGCCAGGCATCCACCTTGAACAGAGCCATCATAATTGCACAGCAGGTGATCCCTTTACTTCTTGTGCACAATGATGGAATCTTGGCACACCACACTGTAACCAGCATTCCCTAGCACCTGACAATGCTGTGAGTTCTCACTCTGATCCTACTATGAACAGAATAATAGAGTTGTGCAAAGGGATGCAGGTTTGTGAATTACACATCATATAATGGGTCTATATCAAGTCCGTGAAAACCCCTTTCAGCAAATGGCTCTTTGCCTAATGATAACCAGTGAAATCTAATTCCCATGAATGGCCATTTCAGCAAGTTTTTTCCTAGGGGAAAAAATGCTTGGCCATCTTCTGGAATTTGCCCTTTTCCCCCACTGTAGTACAATCTCAGAGTTGGTATATTTAGTTAAGGAGGGTGTGGAGGGCACATCCCCCCACATTGGGGGGTGTGGGTAACAAAGCTCCCCACTTTGAAGGGTTTTAAATTTTGTCCAGTTTTAGGTTGGCCAAGCGTTTTTTTCACCCTAAGAAAAAATTCACTGGAATGGCCATTCAAGGGAGTTAGATTTTACTGATTGTTTGGTGAACAGTCTTTTGCTGAAAGGGGTTTTTGTTACATAATATAGACCCCCATATGACACTATGCTGCTCAGTGACAATAATATATGGATGATTTGCTCTTCCACAGTGCTACAGGTACACATGTGCATGCTTCATGGTCACTGTAACATGTATCTCTCAACAGTCCAGAATATCACAGAATGCCCAGATTTTTGCTATGTACCTTTTGTCTGTTCCCCATGAAATCTGTGATCGTTAGACAAATCACTGAGAATTCCAATGACTAAATAATTAGACATTAGACTTTCAGGCTTTATATTCTTCAGAAGGTCCAAGCTAATGCAAAACCTGTTGTCTTATCCATCTTCTAAGTTTGAAAGAGCAATACTTAAATTTGTCCCTTTGTCCACCCCGTTATTTTTGGCTTTGTCTAGATTTCTTCTGCTAGGAGGTTGAAAGGTGGTCTGTAATACGCATGGCTAAAACCAACATATTTTGGATAAGTCACTGCACATTTTCAGCGGTTCATAGACAATAAAGCTAGCTACAGTAGCATAAAAAACATGCTAACTAGCTCTTGTTAGCTCAGAATAAAGTTGTAATACCATTTTCAGTTACACTATTCAGTTCCAAACAACTGTGAAATTGAGGAATTTCACTAAGGATTCTGTAAACTTGAAGCTTCACAGACTTAAATGAGAAGGCCAGCCTGGTAACACTCCTCAGCAAGACCAACCAACCCTATGAAGAACGTCAGTGACAGTGAGGCAGATGATATGGTGTTTGTGTAACTTATGGCACTATTCCATCTACTTGTAGATGTGGAAGGACAAACTGTGTGTATTGGAAACCCTGGAAGGACATGCCAGGAGGGAGTATAGTGTTCTGAGGCCAGAGATGTTATTTGAAGGCTGCAGTATCTAAATAAGATGAAGACAAATATCCTGGACTGTGGCTAATAACTACATTATTAAAGGGAGGATTTGGCCATGGCTAATGTACGTAAATGGGGGGGGGGGGTTATAATGTGAATAACATTAACTGCATCTGATAACCAAATGTATAAAGTTGGACTATGGACATGAATATACTGCAAAAATGGGAGGCTATGCATATTATTAATTACAGTTGTCAACTGTGTGCCCAAATTGAAGGGGAGTCTTTCGACATAAGTATGTGCATCTCATAGCATACCATATGCTGTGGACATCAGGAATAGGTCTCTACATTAGATATGATGATGTGTTAAGGAAATACTATGAGACATTGAATCAGACAGGTCCCTCACAGGCATCAGATCACCAGCACTAAGCAGCATCACTGAGGATGATGAGGTTTTGGTGTTGTGTGAGCAGGCAGTGGGCCTCACCCTTGAGGTAATGCTGATGTGGAAGATAGGTTGGCAGCAACCGCCTGTGTATTAGCAAGAAAAGCACCAATTTGGTGTTGTCCATTACAATACAGTACAGCTTACTCAGCTACATGTTTAATGGAAAGGCTTAACCAAAGCCTAGCTGCTTATATGCCCTTCCAGGCACCACTGGTCTGGAACTGCAACAACCTACATGACAAGGTATGTCTGCCAATGTACACTACTTCTGTGTGCTTCATGTCTATCAATATGTGTTAGAAAAATGTGTATTTGAATACATGAGAAATGCTAGTTTAAAAGCAAAGTAGTATATAATGCATTTTATTCTATTAATCATATAGTAGTAAAATTAATTCATGTCTAAATGTGAAGTAGTTTTGAAACTGCAGTGTGGTTTGAAGCAAAGCTGATCTCTGACCCTGGCAGAATGCTAGCTTAGCAAGTTTGATGTTTATGCTTTTCACAAGTGATTATCTGCTGGGTCAGGAAATTAAATGTGTGAAAAAATGAAATCTTCTGCTCTTTCCTGTTGGAATGATTTGGCCTTGTATATGTGTTACTAAGATAGCACGCAGCTGTGTGAGAAAGTGTAACAGAGAACAAAGACGTGCATTAAAAGACTGAAGCTGCTATTGTATTCAAACTGATATGAAACCTTGAACAAGTAACTTTACAGAAAGACATTAAGACTGACCAGCTGGATAGCGAGGCCGTATTATATCTAGAGGAAAAGTTTTTTTAAAATATACAGCATCAGCAGATTTAATGAATGAAGAATTGTAAGCTAAAGTGATGTAGATGCCCTGTGACATATCACATCAGTAAGGTGGGCATAGCTTAAATGTTAAACCTATATAAAATTGTGTGCTTCCTGTTTCATGTCAGACAAAATTCTGTACTTGTACGTTTTTTGCCTCCTGGTGTACACTAGTAAACTTTTGAATCTGAACCTCCTGTGTATTGAATTCTTAATTTTATTTAACAGTTTGGTCCTTCGTAGATGGAATTCCCTTGGTAAGCTGCAGATCAGAGCGTATCGGTGGTTGAATACTGCGCAGGAGAAGTTACTGAAATGGTTCTTCTTGAGTGAAAAGACCTCCGACTGAATTGTCGTGTGTAAAGAGGCTGGCCACTTTCTGATCTGTGGCCGAAAAGCGGAACTTGAACAGTTCAATACCGGAGGCTCAGGTAGGAAGAATTTGCCTTTTTTCTGTTTTAGATCAGGGACTAGGTTACAGTATATTGTTGTCAAGATTTGTTTTGCAGATCAGGGACAAAAGGAAGTACTGTATATTTGGTCATAGATCAGGGTAACAGAATAAGGTAGGCAGTCATTCTAGATAAACTGTAAACAGGAACTGAGAACTTGATATCACGTGATAAAAAGGGTTACGTAATATTTTCTTTGACATGGGTAATCAGTGCACTAAAACCTCGCGAGATCCGCCCCTAACCGAAGACGCAAATAATATGCAATTACAACGTTCTGATAATGTTAGGTATTATACGAAATGGGTTAATAAATATGAATTTGATAGTAAACTAGATAAAACTTCACTAGTTAAACTCCTTAAACAGCTTAAATCTGATGCGGGAGGTCAGGCAAAAAAGCAACGCCAGCTAGGCATTCCTCAAGCACACAGGTGGATTGAGGAAGTAAATCGTAGAGAACAGAAGCTTAAAAATTCAAAAACATTATTTTTAGACAAAGAGGATAATAACTTGGTAATAGCAACAGCTCCTCCTCCTCCTCCCTTACCCCCTCCCTTACCCTTTTCAGGATATGAAGCGAGTGGACAGGCTGGCCCGCCTCCGCTTTATCCTGAAGTTTCAGCAAGACCACAACCATTTGTTAGAGATCCAATTGAAACTAGGTCCCGAACACGTAAAACACATAGGGACACAGAATCATACCAAATAGAGAGAAATTTACAGGATGAGAGTGAGGAAGAAATATGCCCACTTATAGAAGTTCCAAATCCTCAGGCAGGACAGGAAGGGCAGGACCCAACACTCTTAGTATATAGACATGGACACTGGAGGACATCCGGAAGGCTACTGAGGGAATTCCCCATCCAAAAGTTAATTTTACAAAATTTTTAGAAGATTTGCAAGGCATGAGGTTGAGTTACCACTTGAATGGGGAAGAAGTAGAAAAAGTAGTAAGACAAATTATAGGTCCAGACTAGCCCATGATTTGTGGCACCTGGAATCCTCGTAATGCAGAGCTTAGACCACTCCCACATAGTGACGCAGAGTTAGACAACAGAGTGAAAGGTCTGACAGACCGAATCTCTGAGAAATGGAAACCTAGAGCAGACTGGACTTGCATTAATCAATGCATACAACAGGAAAATGAGACAATAGATGGATATTATGCTAGATTATTAGAATGTTTTAATAATCATAGTGGTATGTCGGTTCCTGAGAACCAAACAAATGATTCCCCGTATGAACAACAATTAAAAAATGCATTTTTGAAAGGTTGCATTGCACCTATTAGTAGCTTCATTACGAAGCATATGATAGACCATCAAACAGGGAGGCTACAAGCCTTACTCGAATACGCTAGACATGCTGAAAGACATTTTAATAGTAAAAAGAAAAAGAAGGCGCAAGTCTTCACTGCTGAAGACGGAGCTGAAGCATTTGTATTACAGTCAGGTAAAAAGGGCAAGAAGAATGCCCAGGGAAACAAACAGTCTGACAAATGATCAGAAGATTTTGAAGAGAGGAAAAAGAAAGGTGAATGCTTCAAGTGCGGGAAAAAGGGACATCTAGCAAGGGATTGTAGGCAAAACAAAAAGGTAATTACAGAAGATAAGGGAGATGAGGACTGACTATATGATAGTGAGGATACATCAAGTGAAAGTCAGAAATCATCAGGAAAAGTTAATAAACAAAAAGCAAATGTAAATGTGATAGAGGGAGTTGAGGAAGTGCAAGTAGATATGGAGGATGAAGAAAGTGAAATTTTGGACTTAGCATTATTGAGCTTAGAGCTCTACTTGGCAGATACGAAACCGGAAGTTACACTTCTGGTGGAGGGAACGGAAGTCAAATCCCTCTGTGACTCAGGAGCATCACGGACTTTGATACTCCCCTCCAAGTTACCAGAACATTCAGAATCACCTGATTATATACTAGTAAAAGCCGCGAATGGACAGCTGTACAGGGAACCACTTTCCCATGATATAGCAGTAACTGACCCTGTTTCAGGTACGACCCAGAAAAGTAAAATAGTTGTTTCTGCAAAGTGTCCAGTAAACCTATTGGGCAGGGACCTTATGCGGATATTTGGCATAGCAGTAGTTCCAACTGTACAAGGTATGGAGGCACAGAGACAAATGGACACCTTTGTAGTGAGACTGGAGGGTGAAACTTTTTACTGGTACAGCCAGGACCTAGTTACGACTGGTTCAGGGGCAGTAACCGAGGAACTGATGAATGTAGCCATCAGTAAAACCCCCTCCCTTGAAACTGATCGACAGCATTTGTTACACTGTACTCTGTACTACTGTACTACACCAGGACCTGATAGAGTATATGAGCAAGAATAGTTTAGAAATCGTGCAACTAGATTGGTTTTGCGTACTTTGTACTGGGATACTGAGGGGAACAGTGTAGTTAGCTGTTCATTACCTCAAGAATTCCTTGCATTATATAGATCAAATCAGTTACCACATGTCAGCTTGACAAAGAACAAAAGTGTGAAATGGGCAGATTTAGGAGAAAAAGTAACAAGATGGGAGAAACAAACTGATTTAGAACTGTCAGAACAAGGGATACAAAAACAAAAACTGAATTGGTTGACACAGACACATCCAGCTGTACACTTGCAATCTAGCGAGGACAGCTGATTAGCATTTTTATTAGAAGAAGAAGAAAAGGTTTTATGTGAAATTCCAATAACTCTTTGGTCAACAGGCAAGTCAGATGTAGGACTTATTCGAACAGCAGGACCAGTTACAATTACCCCAAAGTCAGCTTTTTGACCACAGAAAAGACAATACCCTTTGAGAAAGGATGCAGAAATAGGAATTAAGCCTATAATAGCAGCATTACTCAAAGAAGGAGTACTGGTAGAATCTCCTGATTCACCATGTAATACACCCCTATTTCCTGTTAAAAAAGCAAACAGGGAATGGCGGATGGTACAAGATTTACAAGCTGCAAATAATGCAGTATTACCTAGAGAACCTACGGTGCCAGACCCACATACTTTGTTAAACGATTTAGAACCACAACAGAGGTATTTCTCTGTGATAGATATTAGCAATGCTTTCTTTTCAATACCTATACATCCTGATAGTCAATATTGGTTTGCATTTACATTTCAGAGAAAAAGGTATACGTATACTCGACTACCACAGGAATATTGTGAGAGCCCGACAATATTTGCACAAGAAATGGCTAGCAATCTGGCAGGGTTTACCCCACCGGGAGGTAGTCAAATTCTACTTTACATAGATGACATCTTGCTAGCAGCCCCCACCCAGCAACAGTGCAGGGAGGATACTGTAGCATTATTGAAATTTTTAGCAACACAAGAACACAAAGTAAACAAAAGTAAGTTACAACTTTGGAAAAAACAAGTTAGATACCTAGGATATGTAATATCCAATGAAGGTAGAATACTAGATGAGGAAAGAAAAACAGCAATTTTGCAAGCACCCAAGCCAATGACCAAGAAAGAAATGATGTCTTTCTTAGGTACAACTAATTTTTGTCGGAGCTGGATACCAAATTTTGCTTTGGAATCTGCTCCACTGACTGATTTGATATATAAGACACCAATGGCAGCACAAGATATCTTGCAATGGACACCAGAAACAGAAACGGCTTTCTGCAGGTTGAAGCAGTTGATAGCTTCTTCATTAGTTTTAGGAGTTCCAATTTATTACAAACGGTTCTTTCAGACCGTAGATTGTAAGCAAGGATATATGACGTCAGTATTGACGCAACAACATGGGGACAAGCAACGCCCCATAGCCTACTATTCATCACAGCTAGACCCAGTGGCACGATCTTTGCCTCACGGTGTACAAGCAGTAGTTGCAGCCACAATGGCAGTACAGGCTTCAGCCTCAGTGGTGTTATTCCACCCTCTCACATTGAGAGTGCCTCATGCAGTTGCAATAATTTTACTGCAAGAGAAAATGGCATACCTTTCTCCTGCTAGACATCTTTCATGTATGACTATACTGCTGAGCCAACCTCATATGACAATTGAATGATGAACGACATTGAATCCATCAACATTACTTCCAACTCCTGCGGAGGGCACACCACACAGCTGCCTAGACAAGATCTTACAGATACGCCCTTGGATAATGCCGAGGTGACATATTACATGGACGGCTCATGCAGAAGGGGTCCTACACGGAAGAATCTGGTGGGGTATGCAGTAGTTACAGACACTGAAATTTTAGAAGCTCAATCCTTACCACACAACTTATCTGCACAAGCAGCAGAATTGATAGCTTTGACGAGGGCATGCACTTTAGCAAAAAACAAGAGTGTGAACATATATACTGATAGTCAGTATGCTTTTTCTACAGTACATGTATTTGCACAACAATGGAAAAATAGAGGAATGATAATATCTAGTGGAAAACCTATTAATCATGAGCAATTTATTTTGGAGTTATTAGAATCTATTCAGTTACCTACCAAAGTAGCCATTTGTAAATGTGTAGCTCATACAAAACAACAGGATAAGATTTCGAAAGGCAATGCACGAGCTGATGCAGCTGCAAAGCAAGCAGCCTCAGACTCAGAACCTTTACTTCTAAATGAGGAATTACAACCCTCTGAGATTTTAGACTTAGACATGTTAAAAACAATGCAGATGCTTACTACAAAAGCAGAAAAACAAAAATGGGTAAAATGAGGTGCAATTCTTGAGAATGGACTGTACATTTCCAAAGAAAGAAAACCGATATTGCCATCTAATTTATTTAGATATGCAGCTTTGTTGAGCCATGGGCAGTGCCATGTCTCAACAGGGGGGATGGTACAGTTAGTAAATCGAATATTCCAAACATATGGATACACAAATTACACAAAAAAATTTTGTGCAGCTTGTCATACTTCTAACAAGCATCACGCACAAGGGGCATTTAAAATCAAGCAAGGAAGTTTTCCTATACCACCATACCCGTTCCATACTATTTGTATGGATTTCATAGAATTGAATAAATGTGAAGGGAAAAAGTTTTGTTTAGTTATTGTAGACATGTTTTCTAAATGGGTAGTAGCTTTTCCAACCAAAAACCCGGATGCAGCAACAGTGGCAAAAGCCCTGATAAAAGAAGTAATCCCTAGATTTGGCATTCCAGAAAGGATTTATAGTGACAATGGCACACATTTTGTAAATCAGATGATTCACCAGCTTGGGAGATTTTTTGGTATCTCCTTAAAGAACCATTGTGCTTACCACCCACAGTCAGCAGGACTGGTGGAAAGGTACAATGGTACCCTGAAAAATAAGTTAAGGAAACTAGTTGAGGAAACCCAAAACAACTGGATATACTGTCTGCCTTTAGCACTGCTGAGTATGAGAATGGTTCCAAATGTAAAGGGATTGACTCCCTTTGAAATGGTTTTTGGGAGAGCATATTATGTGCCTCAATGGAAAGTTCTCATGCCTGCAGAGCAAGATGCTGACAGTTCATTAGCTAGTTATATGAGGAAACTGTTAACAAATAAATCTGTTTTGCAGTTTAACTCTTTTTCAGATAATGAACAGACCAGACTGGTGGAAGCAGTCTTGGCCCCAGGGTCGTGGATCTGGCTGAAAGTGACGAAAAGAAAGAATTGGGCGAGTCCAAAGTGGACGCCTACTGCAGTCAGAGTGGCCGAGAGGATGTCCTGGGTTCATTTAACACATTGTAAACCGGTAAAGAACTTTCAACTTGATAAAAACTTTGTGACTGATACACAACCAGACCGAGGTGGCCAAAAACAAAGCGAATAGAAGTTTAGATCAACCCCAGAGATGTTGCATAATCATTTTGTTGAGTGTACATTTATTAACTGTAATTGTGACAATTTTCCTCTTGCTGTGGTTTATCCTACACACAACCACACAAGTGAAAGAGGGAAGGTGTGATGAAATGTCTATAGACTGGCATCCAAATTTTAACACATACCTAGCCATGAAACGTGTATATGCAGAGACTATGAACATTTCAAATTGCTGGGTTTGTACAGCTATACCACCAGCATATGGAGGACTGATAATGTCCACTGTCTCTTTGGGGATAAATGAGACTTGGGAGAATTTACTTTTTGACACAGGAACTGTGAGATCACAGGACAAAATAGCTTTATTTTTACCTGTCACACAAAAAGGAATTGCATGTTTTTTCAAAAATGACACTCTCCAGGTGGGCTGGAGCAATTGTAATATAACCATATCTTACCAATGTTATAATAAGAATAGTAATGGCAATACTTTTTGCAATACTAATTATGACTCATATTTGAACTCATTGAAAACAACTATGAGTGACATTCAAAAAAATTGAGTTTTGTTTAAACAATTGTCAGTTATAGATCAGAAAATGTTTCATGCAGGGCTGATGCGCATTAGTACTAAAGTAGAAAACTGTTATTTTATTTGTAGGAAAAAGGCATATAAATGGTTACCTGAGAATTGATCCGGCAGTTGTTTTTTCGGTTACTTGGTTCCGGCAATAAGACATACTGCAGAATTACCTTTGGGTAAGATACGAAACGTAAGAGAAACAGCTCAAAAATCTGAAGGTCCAGTTAAGAAACCTGTGAATCCAGTTGGAAAGATCGAATCTGGTTGGAAAGACCATAATTCAGTAAAAGACAAAAGCAAATTGACTCATATGGACTTGAGTGACAGTGTTATATCCTGGGCAGGAATATTCCCAGCCTATGGAGCAGTCAAATCGATCTGGGAGCTGAGGAAGTTGTCAAAACTTCTCGAAGTAATGAGTAATGCAAGTTTTTCCGCCATAGAACTGGTGACTGATGAACTGAATGCAATGAGAACTGTTGTGCTACAAAATCGGATGGCTCTTGACTTCACCCTAGCGGCGAGAGGTGGTACGTGCGCGCTTATCAAAGAAGAATGCTGTGCTTATATTCCTGACAATCGTCATGAGATAAATAACCACCTAGAGGTAATTCAGCAAGTATCAGCCATGACTGAACCAGGCCCAAACCCACTGACAGACTTTTTCCAGAATCTATTTGGGGGGTGGGGTTCCATCCTAATGAATATTCTGATTGCCATTTGTGTGGGTATACTCCTAATAGGAGCATGTGTTTGCTGTGGGATTTCCTGCATGAAAAGACTAATCAAAGATTTTGTTGATATATCTGTTACTGAAACTTTTTACCAAGATATCGAGATTGAAAGATTGATCTCAGATGACGCTTTTTCTGAAGTATAGATTGAATGACTCACCTAGCTGAAAATCCTGAGTGGAAAAGGCTAGGAGATGAAATGACACTATGCATACTTCAAAATAGAATAAAAAGTATCAATGGGGGGAAATGTTAGAAAAATGTGTATTTGAATACATGAGAAATGCTAGTTTAGAAGCAAAGTAGTATATAATGCATTTTATTCTATTAATCATATAGTAGTAAAATTAATTCATGTCTAAATGTGAAGTAGTTTTGAAACTGCAGTGTGGCTTGAAGCAAAGCTGATCTCTGACCCTGGCAGAATGCTAGCTTAGCAAGTTTGATGTTTATGCTTTTCACAAGTGATTATCTGCTGGGTCAGGAAATTAAATGTGTGAAATAATGAAATCTTCTGCTCTTTCCTGTTGGAATGATTTGGCCTTGTATATGTGTTACTAAGATAGCACGCAGCTGTGTGAGAAAGTGTAACAGAGAACAAAGACGTGCATTAAAAGACTGAAGCTGCTATTGTATTCGAACTGATATGAAACCTTGAACAAGTAACTTTACAGAAAGACATTATGACTGACCAGCTGGATAGCAAGGCCGTATTGTATCTAGAGGAAAAGTTTTTTAAAATATACAGCATCAGCAGATTTAATGAATGAAGAATTGTAAGCTAAAGTGATGTAGATGCCCTGTGACATATCACGTCAGTAAGTTGGGCATAGCTTAAATGTTAAACCTATATAAAATTGTGTGCTTCCTGTTTCATGTCAGACAAAATTCTGTACTTGTATGTTTTTTGCTTCCTGGTGTACACTAGTAAACTTTTGAATCTGAACCTCCTGTGTATTGAATTCTTAATTTTATTTAACAATATGAATGCCATAGAGAGCTGTAGAGATGCGTGTGTGCGTGTGTGTGTGTGTGTGTGTGTGTGTGTGTGTGTGTGTGTGTGTGTGTGTGTGTGTGTGTGTGTGTGTGTGTGTGTGTGTGTGTGTGTGTGTGTGTGTGTGTATGTGTGTGTGTGTGTGTGTGTTTGTGGGTTGAAAATGGTGTAATGTGTTTTTAAGCTTTTACGCATTCCACTGGTAGAGGGTGTGGCACAACAGGGCAAACTGTGGCTGACACCAGGGATATTTTAGCTGCTGCTGCTGCTGTTAAAGATGATGACAAAATGCTAGTGGCATGGTCCAGTGACAAACTGTCACTGTCTGCAAACTCTATGCTCAGCATGAGGGAGAAAAAAACCCCTAAAGTATGAGAAAAGATTGTCGATCAATCCTGGGAATATAGTCATCCAGAAAAAAAATTCCTAATCTTACCTCCTAGCCTCCCTGTAAAAAAAAAAAAAAATAAGAAAAATATCACAGATCCAAAGGAGAGTGAGAGAGAGAGAGAAGGGGAAAAGCTAGCTTGATGGTTGACAGGGAATACCAATACCAGGCTTTAACATTCTTATCTCCCCTTTACAACCAGCCTTGTTCTTCAGTATCATCTGATCCCCTTATGGAATCGCTCCTCAACAGAGTTTCAGTCCCATCTTTGTCCTTGTTGTGGCTGTGCAATCCCTGAATGTTCTCCTTCAAGTGCTAATGAAAAAAAGAAAACAGTACCTTAACAAGGATATACTATCCATTGTTGTCTGTACAACTGCATGTAAGGCTACAACCCTGTCATGTGATCTGTCCATTAAATCCAACTCTACAGGCATTGGCTAAATTGTAACAAAAACTTCCCCACCCTCTGCTGTATCATGCAATTCCACTAACAGCGCATACTACTGCCAGCCAGAGAAGCTTTAGCCAAATTCTTTTGAGTTCCAGATCCCAAAAGCCCTTCACCCACAGGCAGTGGCCTCTGTTTTTGCCCCAGTGGCAATTCCCCTGGGGAAGTGGGGCCTTCAATCTGGAGTCCGCTTCCATTGTTGAACACTCTGTGTTCCAATCCATAATATGAATGATGGCAAGCTGTAGTGATAAGTGCTTCCACTCTTCAGGCAAGATGTCATTTGACTGAAAAGAGATGCCCATAATGTGGCTAGAAAGTGAAGCTGACATGTTGCTCTTATTTCCCTGAGTTTTGCAATGAGTGGTGTCATTGCCTTTCTCTTTAGAAGAAGGACATACTATAGTCTGGAATTACATGGAGTGGCCCACCAGTTATTGCCCATGTCCCTGCACCACCTCAGAACCAATTATTTACAATTATAGTGTAGAAAACAGACTATAAATTGCCAGGACATGTTCTGATTTCTGCCCTTCACATTATTCCTATGAGCCCTTTCTATAACCACCGGAGATGTAAGGTGCAGGGTTGTAGGTAGAACCTTAGTAATAAAAGCCACCCTCTTTCCCCCGTAGTATCCTTATGAAGGGCAGATTGTTATGTCTACTCCGGTTTTCTAGATCATTATCTTTACCTCAGTCTTGTATGTGCAAAGTTGTAACTCACTTATCTGATCCACATGCTCCTTGATCACAGTATTTTAGGTTGTCAACTCTGTCCGCTGCTTATTTAATGCTTCTATAAGTAATTTCAGAGTGGCACCTTGCTACATGCTGGCTTCCTTGAGACTTGCTATGTCTTAAAGCACTGCTTGCAGCATACTGATGAGCTGGTAGAAGGATGTTTGTAGTTTGCCATTGCCATGAATCCCTTGGAAGGTAAGTTCTGCCATTTTTGACCACACTTCACCTAACTTTACTTAAAAACACACTTCCATTTCATTGTACTCAAAAGAATGGACTGCTCCAGCTAAGTAACAGTTTTTGCTTAACAAAATTCTGTTGGTATATTCTTTTTTGAGGCTAATAAATAAATAAAAAACATTGTTGCTCCTAGGTGCGTACCCCACACTCTAACTTGCTTACACAGTGCATTCCTGTGCGCTCCCCCCAATGAAGGCACACATTTTTTCTACCCACAACATTGTGGAGATGGTCATTGTGATCTGTAGATTGGATGGAGATGTGCACTAACTGTACAGTGACATGGAGCATGGAGACTGGGAGCACAGAATGCTGGAGAGACCATTGGTGGTAAATGGTGTCTCAATAGGCACCTCCAGAAGGCACACATTGCAACCACCATCCAGTCTGCTATTCTGTGACCATGGTAGTGTCCCAATGAAGGCTGGATACAGAATCTTCTAGGTCAGGCTACACAGACTGTTATTGAGATGGCCTCACAGTCACCTGAAGGCACACAGACCTACCACCCCTGGGGATGTGCTATCCAGTTCATAAGTAATGGAACTCATTAGGATCAACACAGAATATGCTCCATCAGGACACCACATGCACATTATTGTAGTTCTGCACTTTCCCTCCATTTACTATATTGAACTCTGACACCATTAGTCACAATAGTGTGCTTACAGTACCATTATATCTATTATTCACTAGGTCATAAAAATATTGTGAGATTCCTCAAGATTGGAGACATGAGCTTATTAAACCTGTTTTTAAGGGAAAGGGGTGTAGGACAAACTCAGAGTCATATAGATCCTTAAGTCTACTTTCATGTTGTGGAAAAATAATGGAGAATGTAATACTGGATAAGTTATTGTCAGAACTGGATTGGTTGGGACTTGAAACCATAAACCAGCATGCATATGTTGAAAACAGATCTATTACCACCCGTAACACGATGTTCTATAACAATATAATAACAGCTATGAATGAAAAATTGTGTTGTGATGCAATTTATATAGATTTAACTTCAGCATTTGACAGGGTCATACACAAAACACTAATCACTAAATTAGTACAACTAGGTATTGATATACTCTTGATAAGATGGATAGCTGCATGGCTTACAAACAGGACATATCAAGTATCATACAGAAACTGGACAGGCAAAATCCTTGGTTACAGTCAAGGTGTCCCACAGGGCTCTGTCCTAGACCCTTATTTGTTTAGACTGTATCTTTCAGACCTTACTTTTTCATCTGAGATGTTCTAAAGTCTATATGGTTATGACCTGAAATTGGGTAAACTGATTACATGTGTTGCAGATAAGGCATGTCTGCAAAATAACTTGACTAAATTGACCATTTGGGCACAAGAGAATAATATGCTGATAAATACATAAAAAATTAAGCATATGAAATTTGGTAGACATAAATTGAAAGTTGAATATTTAATACAGTACACAGTGAATTAAACTGTAGACTCATTTAAGGACCTGGGTATATGGGTAGATTCAGCTATGAGTTTTTCTAATCATAATCAACCAATTGGTTAATGATAGTTATAGAACTATAGTTTGTATAAAAAGATTTATAAAGTTTAGGAAATCAAAAATAATGAATTAATCATTTGTTAGTTACATTAGACCCAAACTTGCGTATGGAATAAAAATATGGAAACCCTATAAGAAAACAAGCATGAGTAAACTGGGAGGAGTACAATGGAAATATACCAAGGATATCTATGGATGTGAAAATTAAAATTTTTATGAAAGACTAAAATATCTGAACTTGTACAGTGTCTCTTACAGATATCTAAGAGGAGGTCCTATTCAGGTATATAGGGCATTTAGTGATAACTATCTCTGGGAATGTTTGGTGTTAACAAAAAGTACTAGAGAATCATCAGACAACCTATTTAGAAGAGTCTATAAGAATGAGAGGTGTACTAACTGGTTCTCTGACAGAGTAGCTGATGCAACAGACTACCAAATTACATTAAAGTAAGTACTAGTTTAGATATTTTTAAGAACAGCCTGGATACTTATTATGGGAACAAGTGTTTTGGAATATTAGCAAGCTAGAAGGGCATCAATGCCCGTGCTTGAAATATGTGTATGTATGTATGTATGTATGTAATAGTGGAGCACCATATTGCGACAGCTTGATATGTGGCTACTAAGCTCACCTCCCCAAAACTCTACCTCATAACACAATTTTGCATTTGCCTCTCATTGCATTAACCCTCTCTATGCAAATGATAATGACTGTGCCTTGCCCACCCCTCTAATTTATGTGGGTGTAGTGATTTCTGACACGCAGTTTGGTCAGTCCATACAATGCCCTACACAGCTTGCGTGTGATACCAAATTCATCATTTTATGCCATGCTGATTGTTTCATGGTCCATAGTTGTGTACAACATGCAGCATCTTTTTCTGTGCTGTAATATTACACCTACATCTGCCTTGGTTGTGGTATTGCTGCTTAAATTTCCTTCCCTTTCTCTCCACTCTGCCCTTCTGATGTCGTTGATACTGGCATGGAAAGCTCTGCCAAGATGTTCACTTATTGGACCATCTGTTAGCCCCGTGTCATGTGCATCACAGGACAACAAAAATCTTGCTATTAGTACCTGACCCATATGGCAGTTCTCCTCCTGAGGTGTCTAGACACCAGCAGCATTCCTTCTGGAATTTGAACATATGCACCATGGTATTTTTGTGCTTCTGTAAGGGTTGCATTGCAATCAAGTTCCTCCATGGACTGAGCATTGTAGTTGCACATGAGGGTCATCATCCAGGGTTATGAGGCATAGTTAGCATCACCTGCAACACACAACAAACAATATATTATATATGGCCTGCTTTTTGTATGTGTAGTCCGATCTATTTAGTAGCATCTCTGTGCAGCTACCAACCAGATGACCCTATGGGAGACATATACCAAATATGTGAATTGCCCTGTAAGACACATTATAATTAATACCATAGACATTACAGATCATTTAGCAGTTCAGGTAGTGAAATTCACTCCTATTGATGTGCATCAGGCCTTTAGAGCAAGGTGTGACTTTGATGGCAACATGTATACAAACTATGCTTCCAGGATATCAGGGAAATGGGTTATGTTATACAATGTCTGTATGGTGATGATTTTCTCTTCTGCTGTTGTATTATCCCAGATATGGTCCATCACATATTGTAGCTCAGTGTCACAAAAATGGTGTTTTCCATGGAGTGCTGATAAGTTTCTGTGGGTAAGACAGTTAAGGCTGAACTTACGTTAATATCCATAAAAATGTGCCTACCACCCACATTGCTTGACTCTGCTGGTAGGCAGCACAGTTTGTGTTGTCCCATACAGTCTTTCTCTTCACTTTTGGAAACGGTCAATATTCTGTGTGAGCTTGTAATATGTCAGGCACTAACTGTACCACCTCTGCTGATGAAGGTGACTGCAAAAAGTAGCAATGTAGGCCTCCCCAAATCTTCACTGAAAGACTGAAAAAAGGTCCATTTGCTAAAGACAGAAAGACAGGTTTACATCCCCTCCCTGCTCCAGCTCTTCATTGCAGGAGCAGAAAAAAAATATCCACTCCATTTTACTGTTGTACAGAACAACCGTTTAAAGACAGATACACTACCATTTCTTCCTCCCCTTAAATGGAAGAGAAAAGTCTTCTTTCTTACTCTGGCATTCCAAGCCAGATAACCCTGCCTGCCAGCTCATCAGTGGAAGAGCATAACAAAATCAATAAATGAAATAATACCATTTGGTGTTTAAGCAGTAGCAAGCTCTACATAAAAGTGCTAATGTACTGAACTCCCTTTCTGTACTGGTATTCAGAATTGATTGAGCCCCTTAACACCTTGTGCCCATGGCAGCTACCCCTTCACCCCTCCTCCCTGCTATCCTACTCATTGTGGTTACTAACACATGCTATTGGTCTACTGCTGCTGCTCTAAATCCTATCATCAATTGCATCATGTACACCATGAGTCTCTGAGTTCAAAATGGGTATGCACCATGGTACAAAGTGCCTATTTTATAGATTTCTAAATCCATCTACCATTTTGTGTGTTATCATTTGCATAATCAGTGTGACACATTTGCATGGGATTGTTCATTTCAATATCTTTTCAGGGTGAGACAGTGGTGTTCCCTGTTGTGCAATGGGTTTATAAATCTTACAGTTTTGTGTGCAGTAGAGCAGTGTTTTATGATAGTAGTAAGGCTTTTATTAGCTAGGTATATTTTAGTGCTGGCAGTAAAACATGCATTGTAATACCCTTCATTTTGTTGTGGGTATGAGATTAATCTTGTCTACTATCCATTGCGAGATTGGAAATCTATCTTCTTTTATTTTAATTGTATAAGTGGAGTGACAGACGTTGATCTAGTAAAAGGCACAAAAACCTTTGTTGGGAAATGATGTACAGTGGGATACTTGTGATGTCTTTTAGTACTGATGGTTGGGGAGAGGCAATTTTTTTATTGTGTCCCAAGTGGCATAACAGTATCTTTTTTTAGAATGAATATTGAGTCCACTTTTTAACATGCCAGTTCCACAGACAGATGAAATGTTTTTGCATGTTTTTACTACCCCTTTTTGAGAGCTTGTCATGATGATAGCATCAACATATAGTATGCAATTGATCTTTATCCAAGGAAAGTCTATAAGACTGAAAAAAATAAAGGATCTAATACTGATACCTGGGAATGTCTTTGTTTAGGATATCAGTTTGAAATTAAGTATTGTCAGAACTGAAATTAGATCATCTGGTACCCTGTAGAGACCCCCAAGCCTTGTCCCCTCTCACCTCTAGGTTAAGAAGTCAAAAAAAAAAAAAAGCAGCTTGCTACAGTTAAATCACCGTACACTTGGGGCTTCTGTACTTCAGCCATGACTGCAAATGCAGTATCAACATTTATTTATGAAGCTTGCATCAGCCACCCCTTTAAGCCCATTATAGTTATGACTCTAGGTATTGTTGCCTATGACCCTAAATGCTCAGCGACAGTTGGAAAGCACTACGTGACTTCTTTAGAAGATCACAGCTGCTTACTTTGTTTAATAGTTTCGAATGATTATAGATCTGAAAGCTTGTTTAGAAAAGCAAAATTGCACCTATTAGTAAATCTTGGCTCATAAGAAATTATTTAATTGATTAGAGGAGAGATAATCATTAGACGGTTATATTTGGGGTGGAATCCATGTTTGTTGTAAGTTTATTATATCTTTTGGAAGTATTTAATAGTTGATTGTACATTATTTCGCTAGAATTTGTGCTAGAGGGCAACTATGAGCTATATGCTGGCAATAATTTCCTGATGATAGAGAAGAAACCTTTCTGTATGGCAGAATCAGAGCTATAACTAGGTTAATTAGCACCCTGGGCAATCTTCCAATTAATGCCCACCTCTGCAGTTGTGGACCAAAAACAAAATTCTGGACGGTAGCCTGTTTCAAGTAACTAAAGGAACAATATGTCTTCTGTCTACAGTTCTTAACAAGTTTATACATACTCAAACCAAATCATTTAAGTCATTGTTGTTTATATCACTGCACTAAAATGACTACAGCACTGCACTTTTGTTCAACCATCCAAATGCAACCAAATTGTGGGCACTGATTGTCACCTCTTCTACAGTGATGACTGTACCAGGGGCAGATGCCCACTTTGTTGCACCCTAGCTATATCTTTGGGTAGCTGCCCTCTTTGTTCCACCCTGGCTATATCGTAAGGTAGATTCCCTCTTTGTTCCACCCTAGCTATATCTTTGGGCAGCTGCCTTCTTTGTTCCACCCTAGCTATATCTTTGAGTAACATTTTAGGTTATATTTTGAGTAACATTTTAGGTTAAAAATATACATTTTTTGTTGTCATCAGTGAAGTTGCAAGAAAGATACATTATTTTTTCAGTCAAGGATCTGAGTTCAAAATACTTGGTTGTTATCCAGCTAGCTGTTGTCAGTTGACTAAGAAAAATATGGCGGTCATGATGAGGAAAATTATCTTTAACATTTTTGTTAGGTTAACACTTTGAATGGCAAATATCACACATGACAATGTTTACTTCCCTTCAGTGTTACATACTGTATGGAGATGTGTGGGTTTGGGTTTTTCTTTTGTAGTACTACTATAGGTAAAATTATTTTCTTGTGATAAAACAGGATGGGATTTTATGTAGAGCTGTACAACTGGCTCAGTTAATTTTAGTGTAAATGGTTAGCACTGGGAAAGGGGGGAAATAGGTGGAGCATGGGAAATAATGTGGTTGTGTCTAGTTAGCTGTATTCAGTTGGGACTCTGTGATAATGATGGATATTATTGGTTGATTTTGGGATAACTAGGTTTATGGTAAATGATGTAAGGGGTGGGAGGGTGGTAAATGGTAAATGGTGTATAGGGGAGTGAAGCACTACTCAGCCAAAGAAGGCTATGTGGAGCAGGATTACCCATGCCCAGGGATTACTGCACAAGAAACAATATGCTGGACAGCTTTACCAGATCATCAGTGATGAAGTAAATTCACCATACAGACTGCAATTTACAAACTATTGTGTAAACATGTTTAATAGGGTCAGAACAGTTGACCTTACCTTTTGCAACAGATCAGATCTACAAGTGCCCAGATAGGGAGATTTCAGTGAGTCCCTTAAGCTGGAATATCTCTAATTCCTCTGCAAGGTACAAATTTCCATATACATTACAAATGCACTGTAGGAATGCTGCTGTTATATATTGGTGGGCACCACTTCTTTTCACCAACCCTAGAGAAAAGCTATGGTATTACCTAATAATGAAAGTGGTGTGCTAATTTAAAGAAGGGCAGAATGATGTAGGTAGCTAGATGCAGCAAGCTGTCTTGAACAGTTTTAACTGTGGGAACTACAGAAACATTTCTTGGTCTTTTGGGAAGTTTATTTTATGTCTAGTTGATTGACTTGTACCCTTTAAAATATAAGTAGAAGAATGTGTTGAATAAAGCTTGGGTCATTAGGCAACATTCAATAAATAACATAAGTGTTACAATCTAAGCATATGTGATATAAATATAGTCTAACTATAGTAGAGCTCATATTGATGTAGGACTAGAAAGCCATACTACTTGAACTTCCTGGGTGTTTGCAAACTGAGTAACAGCGTAATTTCAGCTCTCCTGGTGTGAAAACAGAAACTCAGAAAAGAGAGACAGTGAACTTGTCTTTCTAGGTAAATTTAAGTAACTGGCTAATAAGTGCACTGCCTGGATGCCAGCAAAAAAGAAATTCAGAGAACCCAAAATAAAATCAGTCACAAAAGGTGAGGAGGAAACACTGACTGGGAAGTATTCTGCAGCTGTTCAGCATAAAGCAGTATAAATTCCAGTTTTGGTGCAAGACAAGACTTCCAGTAATATAGAGAAAAAAATAAGTGAAATGTACTCTGAGCTGATTAAAATAAATAGAACCACTGAAGGGGGTATATTGACTCAAATAACAAAAGGCTGGAAAAAATGGAAGACATTTTAAACAGATATTTAGATGAGGTGATAAAACTGCAGAAATCAGAGGTCAAAATGAAGAAAAGTCTGGCTGAGTACGAGACTGCTCAAGAAGGGATGTTTCAAAAAAGAATAAAATTAGAGGACAGAGCAGCAAGGAAAACCTGAGATTTTCTGCTGTACCAAAGAAGTTTGTAGGAACATTCTGTATTAATTTTTTGAAAGAACAAATAAGCAACAGGACTGGTATTCCACAACAGGAGTTTTTAGTTGAAAGAGCACATGCTCCAAACCAGCCATGAGAAAGCAACCAGGGGTGGCTCATGCTATAGGACTGCAGCCCCCCAGCTGTAAAAGAAAAGAAAAACAGCTGTAAATACAAACACGAGTCTCCACACACTTGCAGCGTTTCCCGATATCCAGACTGCTGGTGAACTGCTGGGCTTTTATCAAGAATGTGTATGTGTGTGTAATGTCCCACTTAAATATACCTGGTGGCTAGACTTAAGCCCTGTACCTTGGGAGTAGGTAGCAAGAGCTTGAATTCCCTACCCACCACCACTTGTGAAATTTTTGCCTCATATATTTGTTCTTGTGAAATTAAATAATGACAGGCATTTGAATTTCCAACTTCATATTCTTCAGAAAGTACATGGTAACACAAAACCTTTTATTCTAGCAATTTTCTGTTTATAAGATCAATATTTGCAATGTGTCCCAATTTATAGGGTTGTATTCACCCATTATTGGCTTTGTCCAGGCTTTTTGTGCTAAGAGGTTGAGAGCTATGCTGAGAACTGAATTCACTGAATATGTTTGTGAGCTGTATTCCCCCATTATTGGCTTTGTCTATCTGTTTTATGCTACGAGGTTGAGAGCTATGGTGAGAACTGAATTCACTAAATGATAGCCATTTAAGTTTCAGTCTACCTATCTTTCACAAAACAGCTGATCTGGCATAGTGGTATATTGCTCTGACTGTAGTGCACAGGGTCCTGGGTTCAAGTCTTGGCAGTGAAATGTGTGGTGGTAACACAGTGTTTTATTTTAGCAACTTTCCAAGATTATACAAGCAATGTTTAAAATGTGTCCCTAGTTATTGGGCTTTTATACCCCCCATAAATTTGGGCTTTTTCGAGATTTCTTGTGCTTCAAAGTTGAGAGATACAGTTGAGGGTCGAGTGGATTTTAGAAGGACCTGAGAGCTTGAAGAGAAGTTTAATGCTGCTTATGCTGAGTTTGCGTGTATTGTTAATAGCACAACAGGTAGTGTACTTGCTTTTGATGCAGAAAGCTGTGGATTCTACTCCCACAGTATATAGATACATTGCTGATACTGTACTGTGTTGTAGTTTTAAAGGTGGTGGTTGCTGTAGTCCTGATAATGTCCTCTTTGACAGAGATACCTAGTAACGATGAGCCTGTTATCAGTTTGCCATCCATTCCCTATTGCAATATTACTAGCTTATCATTTTTTCAATGTAACATAGGCAATTTATTCCTCAACAGCAACAGGCACCTTTTTGTAGATGAAACAAAGACATATATAGTTGTTTGCTAGCAGCAACCTCCTCATTAGTTACAGATCTCTTTAATGTGGAATTATTTAGATGACTTTAACTTCTGCAGAGATTGTGCATATTTACTGATACTGGTGGATTGTATAAGTTTGAGTAGACTTTTATGATGGAAATGTTCTGAACTGGACAGTGTTGTCATTATTGGTGCATGCATTTTGTTTCATTGTTTACTGGAAAAATGTTCAAAACAATAAATTTAAAATGGTCTCTAACAGCTATGCTGTATTATACAAAGAATACAATTTAATACAATCAGAAAGTTGTATCAAAGAACATATGTATGTTTCCTGTGCAAGGTGCCTATGGAAAACAGCCCAAAGTTAATCTTTATCTGCCACTGGCCAGATGTATTTTCTTTGAATGTGGGTTTCAATGCTGTTTCAATGAATGTGAATTTCAAGGGCAGAGAAGTTTTAATGCTAAGTCTATTTTAATTGTGAGACTGCATTGCTTTGTTTAGCAGATGTCTATTAGTGTTTGTGCTGTAAAATGTAAAATAAAACTTGTAAATGAAATCCAAATCATTGTAGAAGTAAAGCAGAATGCACTTTACTGTGTTTATGGTAAATGGGGTGAAATAGCCAAGTAATGGGACATTGGAATAGCTGCAAGGGGGAGGTCCCATTCGACCATAATTTTGTGAGGGGGGGAGGATGGCAAACTCAGACAGCCCCGGCTGAACTATACCTCTTAACTCTCCAGATTTTTGCAGAATGAATAGATTTTGCTTTTTATTTTTGGTTTGTTCCTCATAAAATTTGTGTTTTTCTGGCAAATCATTTAGGAATGAAGTCACTAAGTAATGACAGACATTGCGTTTCAGATTTCATACTCTTCAGAAAAATGCATGCTAAAGCAAAACCTGTTGTTCTGTCAACTGTCTAAGTTTATACAAGAGCAATTTTTAGTACTGTTTCTATGTTTCCCCAGTATATTTGGCCTTGTCCATATTTCCTGCGTTATGATGATGAGAGGACAGACAGACTCTAGGAAGTACTCCTAGTTTTGTTTGCACAAAAAAATTATAGTGTGAAACAATTATTAGCAAAATCTGGAAAAAGGATTGAAATGAAACATGACAATCAAAGGAAAGGGACTTATAAATGCAATGAATGTAATATATGTAGATTTATTTATGAAGGGTCCTTTGTTATGTTGTCACATTTGTCTTACACTATTCATTTTAATGTAAAATGTAATTGTCAATCTGCTGGAGTTATATATCTTGCATTATGTTCAAATTGTGAGTCATTTTATGTTGGTATGATGATAAGTAAATTAAGAGATAGAGTCAAAGAGCATATAAATGCAATAAAAAACAGGGACATGAAAAATGCATTATACAAGCACTCTACAGTTTGTAGTAATTTTAAACAATTTTGTTTTACTGAGTTAGAAAAAGTTACTGCTGACAAAAGAGGAGGTGATTTTAAGAACTTGGTAGAGACTAGAGAAGTATTTTGGCAAATAAAATTGGGTGCTGATAGTCCACCAGATATAAATGAACATGTTAATATAAAATGTTTTTAGCTAACAGGAAACTGAAGAGTTAAATTTGTTAATTAGTTTTAGAACATGTGACCATTTTTTATGATTTTGTTAGAGTGTTTAACTGAGATGTAAAGTGGTTTGTATTTTATCTGAAGAAGCTTTTGTACGAAAGCGGATATTAAAATACACTACGCTAAAGTCAATTTGGTCTTCTGTGATTTCAAGTGAAATTTTTGGTGGTAATGCATTAATTATATTTGTGCAACGCAACAGAAAAAGTAAACCTGGAAATGCTGGACTTCTTTGTTAAAATTGTAGGGGACTCCAAAACATATGCCCTACTTCATGTCATTAATGTTTGGAAGAACATTTACAAGAGAGGAAGAGGAAGGAAACAACTGTAAGAACAACAAAATTTTGTTTTTAACAATAGTATTTTTATAATGCATGACATAACCTGTATGCTATAAAGTAAAGCATTCTCAGTTATTTTTTGAGTGTAATAGGGATACTAGAGCAAACAGGTGGCCCTGTTATATATTTCCTTCTTTCTTTCTTGCTCCTTGTTCAGTTTTAAGAAATGTAGGCCTTGCAATGTAAAAATGGAAGAAAAGGCTGGACAAAAGGGCATGATAAAAGAAAAAATGATTTGCTTTTTCTTATTCTTGCATAAGGGAATGACTGGATTAAGACCCTTGGCTTGATCTAGTAACAATTTTTATGGGGGAAGCAAATAAATAAAAAAGAACACTGAATATAATAAGTTTTCCTCTAGCAAATAAGGAAGTGCTTGTAGTAGAGGCAACTGTCTGGTTCTCACATATCCATGGAGGGGTTCCCATCAGATGATCAAACTTTTAAAAGTTCGACTTTCATATGGCCAAGACCATATGATTGAACTTTCAAAAGCTCAACCGATTTGAATGGAGATCTTCATAGAGTGCAGAATGGGAAGTTTCCCATTACCGCAATGTTGTGCGATCTCGGAGTTGGTATATTTAAACAGTGGGGTGGGGGGGTGCAGGGGGGCACAGAGTTAGTGTTGTTTTTTTATGTTTTGGTGTTTACTTTATGTGGTTGATGTTTCAAATGTTCGATCATATGGTCTTGGACATATGAAAGTCAAACATTTGACCTGTCGATCATGTAAAGTAGACCCCCATGGAGACAATCTGATAAGAAGCAATAAAAAACAAACACTAATTTCTTTCAATGGCTTGGAGATTGTGTTTTCTGAAACAGAATGGGATACCAGAGTCAATCAAGAAAAGTTGGTTTTCATTCCAGATGATATTATTTTGTACTTGATAAAACCAAAAAAGGACATTTTTGTGTTGTAGAACATTCTGAGACAGTTTCAAGTGTTATCAGGATAAAATATTGATGAAGATAAAACAAAGGCAATAGCCGTAAACTATGTACCTACACACAAACTGGTTCAGCAATACCTATATTTACAGGGACATGATAAAATGAAGTACTTAGAAGTATGAGTTAAAAAGAATTCTTTTATGGCAGTTAAGGATATGTGGGAAGACTAAACAAAAGATAATGCAAAAACTGAGAAACTAGAAGCTCTGTTTTATGGATATAGATAGCAAGATATAAACAGTGAAAATGTTTTAGTCCATTTAGATTTATACATAGGTCAGGCATATTTTTATCAACCAGAGGAGAAGTTGGGGTTAGCAATTAATAATGAGTTGAAGGATTTTATCTGGGAGGGGAAGAGGGCAAGAGTCAAGTAGGATAAGTTGATCCTTCCAATAGAACAAGATAGTTTGGGATTACCTGATTTAAAGGGGTATTTCCGAGCTACACAGTTAAGGTTCCTATACATAGCACAAACAGAAAGCTATAATTCAAAGTGGAAAGGGATAATGATGAAACAGAGGGGAGCTCAAGAAATAAGGAGACATTGGGATTTTGGATGCAGATCCTTAAGGAGAATAACAATAATCATACAGAATATTGCATTCATAAAGTAGCAGAAAGTATTTTAAGAACTAAGCCAACATGGAAATGGAGAAAAGAGATTCTGAAAATAGGGATGGCAGCAATTAGGGATACAGAGAACAGCAAAACAGGGCTGGAATTTACTGGAGAAACTAACAAATGGACCAAGGTATTGGGAACAAATAAGTGCAGAAAGGAAGGTAATAGAATAGGAAGAGGCCAAGAATTCATTTGGACTACAGGCTAGAGACTGCCTTCCCTATTGAGGACTGAAATCAGAGTACAGACAAAGATAAAGGAATGGGGGGCTAAGTGAAAGGCCAAGACTTGTAAAGTCTTTAGTAGTCTCTAGAACAGATGCTGCTGTTAAAAAGGGATACTTAGTAGGGCATATAAAATATTGCCTGATGACAACAGGAATCAATCAAATGTGGTAAGAAAGGATTGGGAAGAGAGAGTGGATAAGCAATTCCCAAAGAAACAATGGGGACATATATGCATGTCTCCCAACTATGCATCAAAGTCTAGAAGATTTAAGAACTTTACTTGGAAGTGATTGCATAGGTATTTTATACCCCAAGCAGAATACAAATAATTTTTCCTCAGGCAGATTGCAAATGTTGGTGGTGTGATGGGGTGGAGAAGAAAGAGGTAATAGGGAGCATATTTTGGGAGTGTAATGAGTTGGCAGACTTTAAAAATCTCCTGCAGATTATTCTGTTAGAAATACTGGGTGAGTAAATTGGTGTAACTAAGGAAATGATTTTTTGAGTTGTGATAAAGAATCAGAATTGTCTAGAAACAGTAAGGCCTTGCTGAGTTTAATTCTAGCAGCTGTCAAAAAAGCAATTACTAGAAAAAAGAAATCAAAGTCTAAACATTCAGTACTAGAAGTAGTGAGTATAGTAATAGAGATAAAAGAACTGGAAGTGGGATTTTTTTGAAAAGGGTAGGAGCAAATCACGTAGAAAATGGGAATTGTGGTAACAATATATGCAGAATAACGCTTTGGAGGAGGAATGAGGTTTAATGGAAGGTAGGAATTACATGAGCTATGTAATGTTTGACTGACAATGACTCTACAGAAAAATAAATGTGATGTATAATGTCTGCAACTGAAAATATGTCAATATGGTTTGTTTTCATTTATATAAATATATGATTGCCTATCTCATAAGTGATAATTCAATAAAGATGTTTCTTGTTTAT
The DNA here is from genome assembly GCF_019279795.1 of Protopterus annectens. Classification (NCBI taxonomy): domain Eukaryota; kingdom Metazoa; phylum Chordata; order Ceratodontiformes; family Protopteridae; genus Protopterus; species Protopterus annectens. The sequence goes on from NC_056741.1 coordinate 1,950,817,496, forward strand.
AGACAGATATTACTAATGCCATTAACGGCTTAAAGCACCAACTGAACAGTTCTGGTTTGTTAATAACCTCACTCAGTGTGAGTAACTATTGCATGGTGTATGAAGAAATAAATATTGCACACATAACATCTGCAGGGAAATAAAGAAGCTAGTCAGTGTTGTATATGGAAAACTTTAAGACATAGTTAAAGCATTGCTCAAGTCAGCAATCAGTAATCCTTAGAAGATAATTAATAATAATAAAATGTAAATATTGTTCAATTCCACTGTAATGTCATAAACCCCAACCCTAAATACAGCCACTGACCTTTTGCGAAGAAGATAAATGTAATATGCAAAAAAGGTACACTGTTACAAGTTGTGGGTTCTATCCTTTGTCTAACTATAGTGGAATAAAACCATTAGTAACAAGATGGCAGGATAGCAAAAGCAATGTGTGGGTGTGGGGAACATATGCTAATGAGAGAATAAAGCCATAGACTAGAAAGCTGGCTTATATAGAGCAGGATTTCTTGGCCCCAAATTCCAGCTCAAGAAATAGTATTTCCTAGTCTTATCAAATCCTCAGTGACTGGGTATGTTGTCCATCTATCTTGTATTTTTAGAAACTGGAGTGTAAATCTGTATCATAGCTCTTTAGCCTCACTCTCACGAGATTTGGCCTACAAGTACCCAGAGAAGAAAAGGTCACTAATACCCTTAAGCTGAAATATTCTTAATTGCATTGCATGAAACAATTTTCAATGTGCAAATACATTGTAGGGATGTTTAATTGCTATTTCCAAGGTAACTCCAAACCCCAGGGGGTAGTAGTGGAGTACTAACTTGCCCTGTAGGTATGTCAGGGACAAAAATAAAAAATAAAAAAAGCTAGGATACTAAACAATAATGAAGAAATGACTGCTAATTACTGTTGTGCTTGCTTAATGAAGGGTAGAATGCAGCGGGTTGGTAGTGAGAAGCAAAAAGCTGTCTTTGAGTAGTGTTAGCAGTGAGAACCACAGCACTACCCCTTCTCTCTGGAAAAAGGATGTGGCTTTATTACATCTGCTAATACTGAATACATTAATATCAGATAAGTTTTTTCTTACTACTAATGTTACTGAAATTGCTATATTTGAGGTTTTTCCAGCTTGATGTTTATGTTGGCAATGCAGGTGCAATGGTTTTGATGACATTTCAATTTTATGTGTGGGTATATTTTAACATGTTATGCTTTTATTTTCCAAACTGCACATCACAGTTACTGTTGCTGGCAACAGAATGCTGCAGAGCTGCAATGACAACATTTTAGCTGAATCAGAGATTTTTTTCTTTCATGACATTTGTAACTGGAAGGCTAACATATTTAAATAAGGCTGTCTTGGGGCAATACCCCCATTACGGTATATGGAAGATTTATTTTATAGTGTGATTTCCAAGCAGTGTTGCATACTTATCTCTAAGTGAATGTAAGAATATGCCAAATAGAGAAATGCACCAGAGTGCAATATGTGGAATGCAAAACTCAATTTTCTGACCAGGTTAAATGTTAATGATTAATAATTAATAATATAGATAAACATATTATCTATAAACAAATATGAAATACAACCAATTTCAGCAAAGGTATTTTCAATGAAACACTAAAACAATATAACTGGAATGTACTTAGTACAATGCCACTAGATACTGCTGTAGAACACTTTAAAAACATATTCTTATAAACCTTAAATAACCTAGCACCAGTATGTAATAAAAGTGTATAGTCTAACCCTGCACCATGGCTGATAAAAGAAACAAAAAAAATAATGACAAAAAGGGATAAAGCCTGGAATACCTGGTATAAAAATATAACTTAAAATGCCTTCCAGAAATTTAGACATCTTTAGAAACCTTGCAAATCTCCATGTCAAACATGATAAGCAAAGATATTACACCAACCTACAAGACAAACATAAAAACAACCCAAAACTAAATAAACTACTCCACCCTGGCAAGACCACCACTCCTTCTCCAAAAACAAACAATATGACAGACTCTCTTCCCACACAGCTTAATTCCTAATTTATACAATCAATATTATCTCTTTTAGACACTAATATATCTGCCCCCACCCCTGTCCCATCAAAAACACCCACAGCTCTTCAATTTTAGTCCAGCATCTACCTCGTTCATAAGGAAGTTTTTCCTTAAACTAAAAACTACTTCTGTAACTGAAGACTAACTACCATCAGACTACCTAAAAATGGCTACAGAAATCATAGCCTTCCCTGTAGCCATGCTAACTAATAGGGACATAGCAGAAAAATACATCCCACCACTGTGGAAAAAATCCTGCTTCATACCACTGCACAAAAGCGGCACATCTACAAAGTTTAATAACTACAGACCAATCGCAATTCTCTCCCTCTCTCCAAAATATTAGAGAAATGTATCCATATGCAGCTGATGCAATACCTAACCTCAAATAACCTGTTCTCAGAAACACAATATAGCTTTATGTCCCAGGACAGCACCACTACGACTCAACTATATTTTACCAATGTAATAAACCATCACAGGAATAGTGGTCTGCTTGTGTTCACCTTGTTCTTAGACTTGCCACCTAAGACCTGCAAAGTTACCAATGTAATAAACCATCACAGGAATAGTGGTCTGCTTGTGTTCACCTTGTTCTTAGACTTGCCACCTAAGACCTGCAAATTCACATTGAAAGAATATTACCTTAACTCTCATGTTTGCTCTTGCACCTAAACAAAATGTATCCCTATTCCCCATCTCCCTTCACCCTCTTTTCTTCTAACACCTACCTTTATCTTATTAAACAGCATTGGTGCTATCTATATTCCAATTACTTGTCTTCTCTAAAAATTCCCTAAGCTACTAATACCTATCAACTCTGTACCTAGCCTTTGATAATAACTTCCATCTTCATAAACTACCTCATAAACTTAGCTGATATACTATTTTTCAGCCTCTACCATTACTCTCAGCATAATCTTTTTGTAATACATCTTAAACTAACTCCTTATACAAATCTTCTCCTTTCTTATATCTTTCAACTAACATCTTTTTCTTCTACTTCCACCATTACCTCTCACTCTCCCCCATATTAAACTCTTAACAAGCATCTTTTTAATAATATATATATATATATATATATATATATATATATATATATATATATATATATAGCTGGCTACAAACTGTCACTTCTGATAATTTTTATTCAAATATGTTAAGTGCGTAATCCTAACAGACTGTATGTTAAAGTGTACTACTAATCTGCACTATTGTGTTATCATATTTGACATCTTGGCCATTTTTCTCTGTTTAAGATTCTTTAATAGTACGTGACTTGTAACTTTGTAACTGTGGAGCTTTTTTCCCCGGGCCTCTGCTGAAAATGCGTTTTTGACCCAGTCAGACTTTCCCAGTCACCAGTTGTCAATAAATAATAAATAAATAAATAATTGCCAAAGGCATTTGATGCTGTCTCGCACCAGCAACTGTCTCTCCTCAACTGGACTTTCACAATAGTCCTTGCAGTGGTTTCTTAGTTACCTATCTTAAAGGCAACAAGCCGTTAAATGGCAACAAAACTACTTATCCTTTCAACCAGTTACTACACGTGGCCCTCAGGGCTCTATCTTGAGTCATTTCCTATTTATTAATGACCTCCACACTTTCACTCACCATGATATCTTAGTTCAGTATGCAGATGACTCAACATTCATATGTGCAGCCTCAACAATAAATAAGCTCCAAGACATTACCCAAAAATCGTTCTCTGTAGAAACCTGTCTCAAGGAATCAAACCTCCTACTCACCCTAAGAAAACTAAGTTAACCTCAAAAAGTAGCCAAAATCAAAAGCAATTTTTTGCCATCAAGTCAGCAAATAATACCGTCATTGAAACTATAACTCACAGTAAACTTCTAGGCATTATAATAGATGACAATCACAGATATGACCAGCCTATACTCAATATCATTAAATCTGCATAGCAGAAACTAGGCTCTCTTTACAGGATCAATGGATTCCTTACAGATACTGCAAGAAAAAAATGTAGCCACCATGTTCTTACTGCCAACTCTCTTATACACCACTCCTTTCCTAACAAACTTAAACAATACTCAAAGAAACTCACCTCCTGCTACAATAAAGTAGCTAAATTTGCCACCATTTTCCCTCATAGGACCCACCATTGTAATAGCTTAAAACAATTAAACTGGCTTGAACTACACAACTACCTAACATATTCACAACCAACTACAGCACACAAACTCATTCATCATCCAGAAAAATGCCCTGCACTACGTAACTTATTACTGACCTACTTTCCAGCAAGGGACCTCCGGTCTAGTAAAAACATTCTTATTACTTAAAAATAAGTCAAATAATGTTGCAGAAGACTCTCTCTACTCCCAATACATTGCTAAACTCTGGAATAGTATGCCCACACAAATAAAATTCTCTGACAAACTCAGTAGTTTTAAACCACTGGTTAATCATCATTGTAACCTGTCCTGGTCCTGCATATGCTCATAAACATCTTAAGAATTTGTGCTCACCATATGATACTCTCCAAATGCTCTCAATCTCTCACTGAAATGAGAAAACAATTTTTATGCATAACTGCTGCCTGTACAAAGCACGTGGGCTTTTTCTTTAGTAATTTCCACCTCTGTAAAATTTTAGCATGTATACATGTAACTACTGTTTGTTTATAAATGTAAAACAGAAATGTAACTATTCTGTGTTTAACTGGAACATAATATAATGTAATGTAAGCAAATGGAACTTTTCTCCCTAGGACTCTGCTAAAAATGGTTATTACCCACTTGGACTTTCCTGTTAAACAATGACAAATAAATAAGTTTACAAGTATCTGAGACTGCACATTTAAACACCAGGGGGTAGAAACAATAGATGTAATAGCATAATGATTTGTATCATTCTGTTTTGAGTAATAAAATGAAATACTGAACTCCTTTAGAAGAGCGCTACAATTCTTCTATAGACTCAGTATTTCAACTCACTTAAAACAATAGCTCGTTAAAATTCCTTGCTAACTAACCAATTTCATCAAAGAAAAAAGATAATTTCTTTTATTTAACATTTGTAGTCCATGTCATGGGCAAGGGTCATGGTTATCTGATCTGTGCAGTTCCTCAACCAAAAATAAAATCAGGAAACTAATACACAATACAAATAAATATAAATAAATAACTGGGGGAAGGAATTTCACATTAACAGCATACAGAAAAATTTGCATTTTTGTCTTACACCGCATACATTAGTAATCACACTCAAGCAGGCTCCTCACTGTACAGCAAGAGTTCATAGGTTCATAGGTTCATAGGTAGGTACTAGGCTATCTGCCCGAGGGCATTTATAAGCCTAGCCAGAGTGTGTCGGCTTTCGCTGCCCCATTGATTAATTAACTGAGCCTCTGTCAAGCAGAGCCAATGAAGTGATTCCAGGGGTGTACTTTCTGTTACCCATCCACTCATCAAGGCTTCTCTTGAAGAGTGTTAGTGAGGGGCTCTGCCTAATGTAGTTAGGAATTTTGTTCCAAAGCATGGGGAGTCTCTGTGACAGGAATCTATCCCTCCAGCATGTTCTATTTATTGTTGTGGCGAGGTTTAGCTCACTAAAGTGAGTGTCTCACAGTGACTTGGATTTCTTTAGGTGGAGCATGTCCATCAATTCAAAGTTGGACATGGCTTTGTAAGTCAGGCAGAGATCACCTCTGAGTAAGCGATATGCCACTGAGTACAGCCGGAGTTTTTTCAGTCGGGCTGCATAGGACATATGTTTTTTGAGGCCAGTAATCCTGTTGGTGAGGTGCTTTTGTGGTCTTTCAAGCTGTTGGAAGTGTCTTGTGAGGTACATCCCAAATGGGGCATTGTACTCTATGATGGGTCTGATGAGTGACGAGTAGAGGGGCACTATAACCTCTTTATTTCTAGATGCAAACCCCTTAGTAATTAGATGGGCCACATAGAAGGATTTCCTAACTACTTTGGCAATATGATTGTCAAAGGAGAGATTACTATCTACCTGGGTCCCCAGATCTCTTATTACCTCTTCTGTATTAAGGGGGCTGCTGCCTATGTGGTAATTCATGGATGTTTTGTTTTTCCCAAATGGGATGACTATGCATTTTTTGGCATTTAGCTTGAGGCCATGACTTTGACACCAGGTGTCTGTCTCAGTAAGCCCTTTTTGGAGGATGTCCGTGTCAGCCAGAGAGTCAATTATGGCTCCCAGTTTGCAGTCATCGGCGAACTTGGTTAACCATAGTCCTCCTGTGTTTGCCTGTACTTCTGAGAAATATATGCCGAACAGTAGGGGTCCCAGAACTGAGCCTTGCGGGACACCACTTGTGACTGGTTTAGAGTCAGACCTGGAGCCTGCTATTCTTACCGTGTGAGTTATGTCTGTAAGCCAGTTGACAACCCATCTTGTGACGTAGGGGTTTATGTTCAGGCTGGTGAGTTTTTCTATAATACCCGAGTGAGGAATGGTATCGAACACCTTGGCGAGATCAAGGTAGGCTGTGTGAACCACCTTTCCCTCGTCTGTGGCCTTGGTAACTGTCTCAAAGAAGTCAACTAGGTTTAGTAGGCATGATCTGCCCTTAACAAAGCCAAACTGGGTCGGGTCAAGTGTTTGAGGTTCCCAATGTCTTTGTTAATGAGTTCCATGATGATGCGCTCCATAGCCTTGCAGACCAGGCTAGTCAGGCTTATGGGGCGATAGTTACCAGGGTCAGTTGTGGCTCCTCCTTTGTGGAGCGGAATAACTATTGCTGTGCACATTCTATGGGCACATAGCCTGTGGAGAGGCTGAGGCTGAACAGCGTGTTTAGGTGGGGGGTTAGTTTGTTCTGTAGTTCGTGCAAGATGCAGCCTGGGACACCATCTGGCCCCATTGATGCTGTCTTTTTGGCTTTTGAAAGGGCTGTTTTCACCTGTGCTTCTGTGATTTCCGGGACACTACACTTTTCCGGTATTGTTGTGGGCCCTTTTGAAGGTGAGAGGGAGGTGAAGTTTGCACTGAATCCATCTGCCAGTATGTTGGCAATATCAGTAGGTTCAGTATATTTTGCACTATCTCAGAGCATATCTGTGAGTTGCCACTTAGATTTTTGACATAGCTAAAGAATGCTTTGTGGTTATCTTTCAAGTCCTTGGCTATTTGTCTTTTGAAGTTAGCCTTGGATGATTTTATGAGGGACCTTAGTTTCTTACTGATACTGATCAGGGATGTCTTTCCTTCCTGGGATTTGCTTTTTTTCTGAACTAGTTTCCTCCTTTTGTTGTGTAACCTGTTTATGGCAGGGGTCCACCAGACTGGTTTCCTTCACTTAGGGGAGTGAGTCTTGGTTTTGCTAGGGATGGCATGATCCATGCATCCTTGTAGGTGCTCATAGAGTGCAATTGTAAAGGATTCTGCATCTTGGGCAGTGTTATCCTTTAGTGTGGGGGCTGTGAAACTTACCACCTCTGACTTAAGTAAGGTGAAGTTTGCTTTAGAAAAGTTTTTCACTGCGGTTTCCTTGGTTGGGGGTGGTGCTGGGGTGTGGACATCCAGGGTGATTAGTTTATGGTCTGATCTAACCAGTAACGGGTTGACCTCCGGTACGGAGCACCTGTCACCCATGTTGGTGATGACCAGGTCCAATATGTTGTGGCCTCTGGTAGGGGAGTTTACCAGCTGATCCAGGGCATTTGAGTTGATAAATTCCAGGAAGCGCTGAGCCTGGCAGTTTGTACTCAAGTAGTTTTCCCAGTTAATGGTAGGGTAATTGAAATCTCCCAAGATCAGGGTGTTCGGTAGGACCTTCATGTTTTCCAGTGTCTCCAGAAAGGCAGACTGGTGGTCCTGGGTCATGGAGGGTGATCTGTAGCAGGCTACAATTTGCATTGCAGATTTGCCTGATGTTAGTTGCACACGGATGATCCCAGAGGTATCATGCTGCACCACTAACCTGGAGGTGTGGGTAACCTTGATGAATATGGATACACCCCCTCCTTTTGTGTTTCTGTCCATGTTCTGTGGCCGAAATGTGTGGTATGAGTTGTAGCCCAGTAGTGCTGGAGTGCTCTCTGGAGCCTTGAACCAGGTTTCAGTTACTGCACAGATGCCGACGTTCTCCATACTTAGGAGTGCTTCAAGCACATGCATTTTGAGATTTAAACTCCTGGCATTTAGTAGCATAACCCTCAGTTTTTTACTTGTGCTGTTTACGGAGGTGGGTTTGAATTTTGAGCCTTACCTAAAAAAGGCACTATGGGGGCAGCAAGAGCCTTGGCCAGTATTTGAAAGCCAAGGGGTGACAGGTGCAAGCCGTTTCTTGCGAAGCAACGCGGCTTGTCGAGCATGTCATACCAGGCTGACAGACACTGGATCCCCTTTGAATGACACCAGAAGCTTAGCCAATTGTAGAAATTGATCATTTTTTCTTTATACTGAGGTATCATTCTTGGTGAAGGCAGGATGCTACTCAGGGTCAGGGTCAAACCCTCCTGGGCTGCATGATCAGAGAGCTCTTCCATGTCTCTTTTCATGTAGTCCAGGGAGGTACTACTCAGGTCATTCACAGCAACATGAACAATGACAGAGTTATATTTGTACTTGTTCTGGAGTGGTCTGAGTGCTTGTGTTATGTGGCTGATTCTGGCTTCCGACAGGCAGCTAATAGTAACCTTCTTCTTGTCCAGCCTAGTGAGTGGGGCGTCAGTGTGCCTGACTATTGAGTCACCTATTACTAGTGTGTTAGGTATGTTATTTTGCCTTAAGGGCTGTGATTGTGCGGCGCATTGATTTTGTGTTTTATGTGTTGTCTGGTTTGTGACGGGAGGTGCAGGTTTTGTGGGTGTCTGCTTTGGAGCTCTCTGATGCTTTTGCAGGTTTTTATTTAGAGCCTCCGAGTATGATTTTGTGTATTTATGTGTATCTTTTGCCAGTGCTGGTTTAGTAGGTCTATCTGAGGCTAGAGGTGTGGTGCAAAATCTTCTCCTCATGAATGTCGGTTCCAGTCTTAGGTGGAGATACCTTAGCCTCTAGTTTGGCTGTATAATTGCATCTCTCACATATGTTAGTGTTTTGTGGTAGGAGGAGAGGGCTGTCTGTGTATATGAGGCAGTTGTAACATTGCTTCAGGATACCCAGATTCACCAGCTGGACTGGAGAGTACACCTGAAGTTGCCCTTTGGTCATGCCTGAATAGTAGGGTGAGCTGCTTAGTCGCTTGGTTGGTGAGGGGTGGATAAAGTGCCTTGCCCTGCTGGGCAGTCAAGTGTCAGGGTATATTAGTGCTTGCTATTAGGTCTGAGCAAGTGCTGGACTGTAGGATGTTTTTTGAGTGCTTAGGTTGAGAGTTAGACTAGTTTCAAGTGAAAAACTGAAGGAGACTTAGTGGAGCCTGGAATAATTTAACCCTAGCTAACCGGTGCTGCCCGGTGCACAAAACCATGCAACGGATTTTTTACACTACTAACTTCTGGGCTGGAACCACTCCTCCAGGGACAGATGGCTGCTCAAAGTTCCCCTCTCTCACAGGTAAACAGAGAAACTTCCCTCTATCCAAGTAAGGTATGGCCAACTCAGAAACTTGTAACACAGACCTGAATTCAGCACTAGCCTGAAAACTGGACTATACTAGCTTAGAAAGGTGGGAAACAAGAAATGCATTTATTTTTTTGAAAAGATAAGGCAAAAACAATAAAAAGTACACTTAAAACAGCTTTAAATGACTACAAGTGATCAGAAAAGGCTTTCACACTTTAGTGTGTAGCCTGCAACAGTTAAACAATTTATTTAAACAAAAACAACTTTTTAAAAGTGCAGGCAGTCAAATAAGTACAATATGTGAAAAAAAACAAGCTTTTAAATCCCAATAAGTGGTGGAAAATCAGCGTCTAGGTGGAAAACAGTTAAGTACAGCAAGAAAATACAGAAAACCGATACTCAATCACTCCAAACTCTCTCTTTTAAGCAAGAAGGCTTATATCCGTTTAAGGCTTTCTAGTGCTTTCCAATAGGTTAGTTACAGGAAAGATGGAAAATAAGCGCAGATGTGGTCTTTTAAACCAGAAAGTTGAAAGAGATGGACAACTTCCCGAATGGTCAATAAACTACAATTCCTGGGCCAAGAACCACTCCTCTTTTGATAAACAGGCTACCTAGTACTTACCATTCCCACTGATAAGCTAGAAGGCTGCACTCCAACACAAGGGCTTGGGGGGCTCAGATGCTTACAAACAGTCCTGGATACAGCAAATCTGTACCTGGACTAGACTAGTTGCAAGAAAGGTGGGGATCAAGCACAAACACGGGCTTTAAAACCAGAAAGTTGAGAGAGAGAGAGAGAGAGAGAGATGGAAAAAAAAAATGCCCAAATGGCCAAAAATCTACAATTTCTGGGCCAGAACCACTCCTCTTGTGGTAGATAGGCTACCTAGTGCTTACCACTCCCACTGATAAGCTAGAAGGCTTTCCTCCAACACAGAAAGGCTTGCAGGTCTCAGAAGCTTACCAACAGTCCTGCATACAGCAACTCTGTATCTGGGCTATGCTAGTAACAGGAAAGGTGGGAAACAAGCGCAAGTGCGGCTTTTAAACCAGAAAGTTGAAAGAGATGGGAAAAACTACCCAAACGGCCAGTAGCTACAATTTCTGGGCCAGGAACCACTCCTCTTGTGGTAGATAGGCTACCTAATGCTTACCACTCCCACTGATAAACTAGAAGGTTTCCCTCCAACACAGAAAGACTTGGGGGGCTCAGAAGCTTACAAAGAGTCCTGGATACAGCAATCTGTACCTGGACTAGACTAGTTACTGAAAAGGTGGGGAACAAGCGCAAATGCAGGCTTTTAAGCCAGCAAGTTGAAAGAGATGGAAAACTGCCTAAACGGTCAATAAACTACAATTTATGGGCCAAAACCCACTCTTCCTGTGGTAGATAGGCTACCTGATGCTTACCACTCCCACTGACAAGTGCTGAGTGCTGAGTTACAGCCACTGCCTTTCCAGTGATTCAGTCACATCAGTCTGAGCCCAGTTCATTTTGGTGTAGTCTTATCTATGGTATCTGTAACTTGACTAAACCATTGTATTCACACATGTTCATTAGTATACATGCACACATACACTCACACACACTAATTTTCAGGCAAGGCAAGTAATACCTTTCAGTGCAATGCATTTGTGTTTCCACTATAGTCGAATGCCACCAAGGTAACAGGTTAATGCATCACTCTTTAAAACTTAACCAGTTGTAATATAAATTCGTATGGAGTTTTACATAAGCAGTCTCTCTTTATCTCAGAGGTAGAATCCAGGAGATATAATTCACCAACACAGTGCAGCTACCTTCATAAAAATAAATGAGCATACAGCAGCAGGCTTTTGAAAATGAATACATTATTTCCTTAAAGCAATCAAGAAGTACATCTTTAAAAATTATATATAGACAGACGGATGTATTTTCACATAGAAATATAAAATATGTTTTAACTCATTCACTCCAATGGATCCTTGGAGAGTTGTACTCTTAACTCCCACTGATTGCTTCGTGAGATTTAAAAAAAAAATCAAGTTATAGCCTCACATTTCAAACAAATGCTCGTCTCTGAAGCCATAAGGATTAGAAATGTAAATAGCAAGCTGTTCAATACAGATCTTTGCAGTGGTACTGTTTAATAGATTTGAGGTCTTAAGCTGAATCATGTAATTCATAATAAACACAATAAATATTAACTGTGTAATATTTTGTAAACAACTTATAGTATCTCAGTAACCACTCAAGCTGCATATATACTGTCAGCACCATTTTGTTTATTTATCCATAAGCTTCCATATAAGGGTAAGCAGCAAAGTCTATGTTACTTGGTTGCTGAGATATTTAGCAAAATATGAAAATGGCAACAATATACATAAATAGTATATACATAATAATTAATATCCCTTAAGCAGCACTAGACAGAGATCAAATAGCAGTGCAGTTGTGTTGCATATCATGTAAGCTTTAAGATGAAATCTTTCAACAGCTTGTATGTAGCATGGTTTTGAAATTATTAATGGAAATATGAACAGGAAATATTAGACGCCAAGAGGTGTCTGTAGGATGTACTTGTACCAGGAGGCATCACTAAGCTGTAATGAATTAAATTGGTAAATGGCATTACAAAAAGTAAGTAATTAGCTGGCTAGTTCTAATACTGAGTTCTAGTAAAAATTTGCTAGAATCTGTCATCCTCTACCTCGGAATTGGAGGATATCAAAATGGGAATTAACTCACTGAGGAAGATTAACAAGCAGTCCAGAGGAAGCAACATTCAAGCAAAAACTGAACTGAAAAAGGCTGCTTAGTTGGATTCGCAAGAAAATAATCACTCTACCTGAGCTTTGGAGGGGTGCCCCAGGATGTTAACACTGGGAGGCATACAGTCAGCATAGTTCTTTTCAGCAAGACCCTATTTCTGGCCAAAGCTAACAGCTTCCTGCCTCTTTTCTTGTGAATCAAATTTTAAATTCAAACAACAGAGTTTCTAGAAGGGCTCAACTACCTAAGGTGTGATACATCATTGACAGGAAGTAACTGATTCAGCTTTGTGTGTGTGTGTGTGTGTGTGTGTGTGTGTGTGTGTGTGTGTGTGTGTGTGTGTGTGTGTGTGTGTGTGTGTGTGTGTCTTTGTGTGTGTGTGTCTATCTGCCATGTGCTCTTTTCCAAAGAAAAACAAGTAAAAGTTTAATTACATTTCATTGCACATTTACAGTAAACCAAGAGTTTTGCACTCTTTATCACATTTCAGTTTACTGCATGTTCAAGAAACAAATACAGGTACAGGTTTTATGCATTTTTTCAAGTAGTTCCCCATATTGCCCCACCCTTTCCATGCCTTAATTAAGCTTCCTTAAGTCACCAACAAAAGCAAAGCTCAAATAGAAGGCCCTTTTAAGTTGTACCACTGTTCACAGACTTGATAGACCATCTACATCTGCATTAACAGCACTATTCAGGTGTTATGCTGTAAGACTTAAATTCTAAACTCCACCTGACTGCTACACAAATATGACCATTGGTGTGTAATCAGTTTAAAGGATTGTGATCTGCGACCACAATGATTTTTCTGTGATACAAGTACGGCTGAAGTGTTTGGAGAGCTTGAGCTATTACTAAATGTTCCTTTTCTATAGGTGCAAAGAATTCCTCTCTCTCTAAAGTCTATAGCTCTGATTTACTATGCAGTGCTCTTCTACTTTCCAAAGGAACCTGGTTAAGTGTCGTCCCCAACTTTGGTTTGAACCACTCACGTTCATGGGAAATTCTTGTTTGTAATCATGACTAGTAGAGGAGGGTCTACACAATGTCTTTTTTATATCCTGGAATGACTGCTTTTGGATAATGTTGCTGGTCCAGTCAGTATAAAACAGACAACCGGTTGTGGTTCAGTTTAAGCAGCTTTATTATACACAATTCCGTCAGGAATGAGGCTTTGTAACTTAAACTTAAATAAAATTATAAACAGACTGACTACTACACTCACGCATGTTAACACTCTGGCTGTTCTCTCAAAATGGCACTGCTACCTGCACGTGCTTACTATTTAAATGCATGGGCCTACACCTGTCAGTGCTTTGTAAAGGTACATACACATGCTCTGTTCTACATTCTCCCTCTTTGAGAAATAGATCATATATCAAATGACAGAATTCAATGACATGCAATTATACAGAAATGATCTTTTGACATGCAATTATATAGAACTAATTTGTTGACATGCAATCATACAAAATCAGACACATATATAAAACAATCACGTCCAGGTTGCTGTGTATTTTACACTAGGTCTAGAAGTTCGACCTGCTTGTGTAACATAAAAGTCAGAATTGGATCTAGCAAAGGGGATTGTCTTCAAGGAATGTTCAACTTTGGGGCAATTGGGACATCATCAGGAATGGGAATGGATACTGTGACATGTTCTTCGCTATGAACATTGTCAAAGTTGCTCTAAGATCTAGAGTCTATATCACAGGTACGATATTGTGATATCATTTCTGATACAGGAAGAAGATCCCTGCAGTTTCTCTTGTATTCTATGCCATCAGATTCCACTAAGTAGGATCTTGGCTCGGTACATATACCTCGCACTTGACCAATTCGATCAAAGCCTTTCGCCGTTTGCATCCTCACTGTCTCTCCTTCTTTTAACGTACAAAGAAATTTGCTCATTTTATCATAGCTAGACTTCTGAAAGTAATACTTCTTAAAAAGTTCAGCTTTGCTTGCTCTGGTGTTTTTAGCATTAGGCACCAACAAACTAGAACTAATAGACAAGACAAGGTTGTTCTGGTTTGCCTAATTTGAAGTCTCTGAACAGGCGAGCCAAGTAAGTTGTCACGGGGTATATTTCTAAGATTAAGTAAATTCAAGAAGATATTGGTATTGTCACGCTTTGACCTCACTAGTAATTGCTTTGCACTCAGAACTGCACGTTCAGTAAGGCCATTTGACTGTGGGTATTCTGGAATACTTGTAACATGGATAAAGTGCCACTCTTTTGGAAATCTCTGAAACAATTGACTGGTAAACTGCGAACTGTTGTCAGAAATAACTTTGTGTGGACTACCATGGACTGAGAAATGATGTTTCATCTTAGTAATAGCAGCAGTGGACATTAGGTTAGGTAGCAAATCAATCTCAAACCAGTTTGAATAAGAGTCTACCAACACTAAGTAATACTGATCGTTCCACTCAAATATGTTAGGGGCTACTGTTGACCAAGGTAGTTTAGGAATTTTGTTTAGCTGAAGTGGCTCTTTTTGCAAATGCGGTTTAGTACTGTTGCATACTGAACTAGAAGAAAGCACTTGATCAATGTCTTTTGAAAGAGAAGGCCAAAATACTAGTCCTCTCACCCTTCTTTTGGTAGAACTGGAATCTGGGTGGGCATGATGCAAAATCTGAATGTATTCATGTTGTAAGGGAATAGAAATGATAACTTTGTGACCTTTGAAAATGGTGCCACCTTCCATCAGCATTTCATCTCTGTAGGGAAAGTAATGTTGAACTTTTGGTGGCACACAGGATTGCTTTGACGGCCATCCTACATTAATGAAGTGATTGAGCTTTTGCAAAATAGGATCAGTGTTTGTATGAACTCTCAGCTCATCAAGTCTCATGGTAGAAAAATTATGCACTTTCATATCATCAAAGTCAAAATTCTCTGCATCAAGCTGTTCTGTGGTATTTCTGAGTGATCTGGATAAGGTATCATCCAGATAAAAAAAAATTGCCTTTTGTATAGACCGTTTGGAAATTGTACTTTTGTAATGTGAGCATCATTCTTTGTAGTCTTGCTGGAGCTGAATGCATATGCTTCTTTAAAATAGTGACTAGAGGTTGATGATCACTTTTGATTTGGAAAGCTCGGTCATAAATATAATCATGGAACTTCGAACATGCAAACACAACTGCCAAATGTTACTTCTCAATTTGAGCATACTGCATTTCAGTTTGGGTAAGAGTCCTAGATGCATAGGCAACAGGTCTGCCCTCTTGAAGAATAACTGCACCAAGACCAAACTTCAAAGCATCACAGGAAATAATTACTGGTTTGTGACATCATAGTATCTCAATGTAAGTGGGTTGGCAATTTGCTGTTTGAGGTTATCAAATGCTCTCTGGTGTTCTAATCATGACCAGGCAGCATTTTTGCATGTCAGCTCTCTCAAAGGTGCTGATAATTCACTAAAGTCAGGGAAAAAGTTGCCCAAATAGTTAACCATACCAAGAAAATACTGTAAAGCTTAAACATTGTCCAGAGCTGGCATCTCAAGAATGGCTGCTTGTTTAAAATGGTCTGGTCATAAGCCTGTACTGGTAAATAAACGACCTACATAAGTAACTTCTGGTCATTTGAATTTACATTTCAGAGGATTCCCATACTCTATCTAGAACTTTCCTGAGGTTCCTGTCATGCTCTGCTTCACTATTACCTCCAACCAGTAAATCATCAACTATTATAGCACACAGATAGCCCAAAAAAAATTTGCTCCATTGCACGCTGAAAGACTTCGCTTGCAGAATTTATTCCAAAAGTCATCCTGAGAAATCTGTATCTACCAAAGGGGAACTGAATGTAGTCAATAGTGAAAATTTGCGATCAACCATTGCTTGCCAAAATAAACTCTTTGCATCTAAGACAGAAAAAAAACAGTGGCATTTGGCATAAGGGTGGCAATCTCCTTGACTGTACGTATAGGATGATGAGGTATCGTTAATGTCTTGTTCAAGTCTCTTGGGTCAATGCATATTCTGATTTCATCTGAATTTTTCTTATGAGCAGCTACCATGGAAGACACCCAATCAGTTGGTTCTGTGACTGGACAACTCACACCTTGCTGGACCATTTTATCTAACTGGATATTGACCTTGTCCTGCATAGCTGTTGTAACTCTCCTTACTGGTCTGACCACTGGACTGACCTACTTTCGTGGAGTACACAACTGGGAGTTTGCCTAGCTTGTTGTCGATCACATCAGCATATGCTGAGAAAATACAGTCACAGATGCTGGAACTGGGACATATGCTTACATGATGTATTACTTTGGTAAAAGAAAGCAGTTGTATTCTTAAACTGTCTCTTAGACCTAATAATGATTGCACAGGTCTTCTGACTACATAATATTGCAGGCTGTAACTGTTCCCAGCTGAAGAACATTAAAGCACTACTGAGCCTTCAGTTTGAATCTCTTCACCTCCATAAGCAACAAGCTTTGTACAATTAGCAAAAATAAGTTGCTCACCATCTCTCTCTCTCTAGCAAATATTTCTGCTAACATTACATTACACTTTGAACCAGTGTCTAATTTCAGCTCTGTGGGTTTGCCATTGATCAGGACAGTACAAAATACTTTGTTCTTTCCCAACAATTCTACTGCATTAGCTTTTTCACTGACCATCTCCATAGAAAGTAGGGATGCAGCTTTCTATATGACCAACTTGCTTTCTTGAGTGACCTTTCTTAATAACTGAATGAGGCTTGCTTGATTTACAAAACTTTTGAAAGTGGTTCCATTTTTTTTTTTACACTTGTGGCATTGCTGACCAAATGCTAAGCACATTTCTCTTTTAGGCTCCTGGTTGGCTCCACAATTATGACAGTTAACAATAAGACTTGACTTGGGTTTTTCCGACTCACCCTTATACTGCACTGAGCATGTCCTGTTTACCGAACTAGTCCTGGAACTTGATAGAAAGTTATGGCTCCTCCCAGGGGAACCACAGGGGTCGCAGCTGTCATGTGCTTAGGCCTGTTTTTGTTTGCCACATGCTGCATGCTGTCTATGTTTGCTGTAGATGCTACTGAAACCATGCTCTTATGATGTGCAAGCATACTGGTGTGCCTTTCTGTGAGCTCATGGATTTGACAAATCTCTATGGCTTTGCTCAACATTAAATCACTGTCACAAAGCAAAATCTTTCTCACTGCAGCACTTTTAACACCACACACAAGCCTGTCCTTTATTAACTCATCTTTCAGTTCACCATATCTAAATGTTTTAGCCTTATTTCTCAAGTCAGTGATATAAGTTGCAAATGTTTCACCTGGCTTTTGGTCTGTTATATAAAATAAGTGCCTTTATAATGTAACATTTGTCTGGGGGTTGCACATTTGTCTAAATTTATGTTTCAAGCACTCAGGGTCCTCTCTTGATTCAGCCAGTACCACAATATGATGGTTTTCCCCCTCTCCTACACATACTGCTGGTGCATACACAAATGAACTCTTTCTTTCAATAGCTTCTGACTCAGCTACGTTAAGCAAAATGAATGCCTTAATATGTGCATCTTTGTCAGAAAAAGCTACTTGTATGAAAATATCGTATTTCTGCTCAGATACTCTCCATTTCTCTACACTATTATGATCAAACACAAGTGGACTGGGTCTGTGAAATGCCTCTGCCATATCAACACACAGTAGTGAAGGTGCTTGAAATAATATACAAACATACACACATATATATGCCAGAACGTTATGACAGAATTTGTAATTATGCCCAATAGCACAATAGGCTCTTTGAAATAACTGCACTTGGCCAAACAAGTCTCTGTAGCACAAGAATACTTTAAAATCACTGTACTTTGTGAAATCACTCCTTATCAGTGTAAGAAATACTTTGAAACAACTGTACTTTGTGAATAAACTGTGCACAGCATTAGAAGCTCAGAGTAAGAAACACTTCAAAATAAATGCACTTTCAAATAAACTGTACATGGCACAGAAACTCTTCAAAATTGCTGTACTTCACAAAATAATTCTGTACAGTGTAAGAAACACATAATGCATAAACTCAGGTTCCTCAACAACAGGTACAAATATGACTCTGTCATTGTACATGTGTGTGTGAATGACCTGAGAAGTACATCCCTGGACTACATGAAAAGAGACACAGAGGAGCTCTTAGATTATGTAGCCCAGGCAGGTATGACCCTAGCCCTGAGCAGCATCCAACCATCACCCAGAATGATACCACAGTACAAGCAGAAAATGATTGAGTTCAACAACTGGCCAAGTTTCTGGTGTCATTCTAAGGGGATCCAGTATCTGTCTGCCTGGGATGACATGATTGACAGACCTCAATGCTTTGCCAGAAATGGCCTACATCTGTCACCCCTGGGCTTCTGGATACTGGCAAAGGCTCTTGCCACTCCTATAATGCCTTTTTAGGTAGTGTTCTAAAGGCAAAATTACCACTGTAACAACTACAAACAAATATAATCTGAGGTCATGCTGCTCAACACTAGAAGTCTAAATCTCAAAATGCACTCGCTCAAAGCACTCCTTATAATGGAGAACATCAAAATTTGTGCTGTAATAGAGACCTGGTTCAAGTCAGCAGAAAGCACCCCTGCACAACCAGGCTATAACTCATTACACACCTTTTGGGCCCAGAACATGGACCAAAGCTCCAAAGGTGGCGGTGTTTCCATATTCTAAAGGATGTGCACACCTCCAGACTGATAGCCCAACATAACGCATCAGAGATACTTCAGGTGCAGCTAACATTGGGCAAGACAGTGATTCAGGTCGTAGCCTGTTGTAGGTCCCCAACCATGTCCCAAGACTCACACTCTACATTCCTAAGCACCCTGGAGAATATTAGGCTCCAACCTAACACTCTCATACTGGGCAACTTCAACTACCCCTCCATTAACTGGAAAAACTACTCATGTACCAATGCACTTGCCCAACGTTTCCTGGAATTCATTAATTCCAATGCCCTGGACCAGCTCATTCTTATGCCCACTAAAGGTAGCAACATCCTTGACCTGGTCATTACTAACATGGGCAAATGTTGCTCTACACCAATAGTCAACTCCTCTCTGATTAGAGCCAACCACAAACTAATCACCTTGGAAATCCACATCCCTACCACCCCCCTTCTGCAAAGGTAACTGTCATGAAATACTTCTCCAAAGCTAACTTTAGGCTCCTAAAAACAGAGGTAGCTAACTTTACAGCACCCATGCACAGAAAATAGTTGCATAACTGCTGAATCATACACCAATGCACTATGTGAACACGTCCACAAATTCATGGATCTCACCATACCCAATAGAACCAAGATGCTCTCCTCCAAAAAAAAGGAAGTCAATCTGGTGGTCGCCTGCCATAAACAAACTCTACAACAGAATGAGGAAACTGATGCGGAATAATATGAAGTCCCAAGAGTGGAAAATCTCTCTTATCAGCTCAACAAAAAGATGAGATCCCTCATCAAATCCTCTAAAACTAGCCATGAAAACAAAATTGCAGCAGATAGTAAAGACAGCCACATGGCCTTCTATAGTTATGTAAAGAATTTCCACAGTAATACACAGATTTGCTCTGAGCTACTGCACAATAGTACCTCCTATACCGAGCCGACAGATATTGCCAATATACTGGCCAACAGATTCAGTGCCAACTTTACCCCTCTCCCACCCCCAAAGGACCAATCACAATACCAGTAGATTGCCAGGCACCCAGTATTACTGCTGCTCAGATTAAAACAGCACTGTCCAAGGCCAAAAATACAGCTTCTATGGGAAATGACAATATCCCTGGCTGTGTTCTACATGAACAACTGGCACCTCAGCTGTGTGCCCTGTTCAATCACAGTCTCATCTCAGGCTTTGTCCCTATGAAATGGCACACTGCTATAGTCATCTCTCTCCACAAAAGAGGAGGGAATACAAATCCTGGGAACTATCCCCAATTAGTCTGACAAGTCTGATACGCAAAGTTATGGAATACATCATCATGGACTTAATAAACTAGGATATAGGGAATCTCCAAACTCTGTATCCCACACAGATTGGTTTTGTGAAGGGTAGGTCATGCCTGCTCAACTTGGTCGACTTCTTTGAGTCAGTCACCAGAGCTGTGGATGAAGGCAAGGTGGTTCATATAGCCTACCTTGATCTGTCCAATGCCTTTTATACCATTCTCCACTCAGGAATCATATAAAAACTCACTAAGCTAGGCTTTAACCCCTATATCACTAGGTGGGTTGTAAACTGCCTCACAGACAGAACCCACAGTGTGAAAGTAGCTGACTCCAAGTCAGACTGCCAACCAGTCAAGAGTGGAGTCCCACAGGGATTGGTCCTGGGTCCTCTCCTGTTTAGTATCTACTTTTCTGAAGTCCAGGCCAACACAAAGAGACTCTGGCTGACAAAGTTCGCAGAAGATTGCAAGATGGGAGCCATTATTAATTCCCAAAGTGATGTTGACATCCTAAAAAAAGACCTCACTGAGTCCAATGACTGGTGTTAGAACCATGGCCTTAAGCTCAATGCCAAAAAATGTGTCATCATCCCCTTTGGGAAAAACCCATTTCCCATGAATTAACACATAGATGGTAGTCCACTGAACACAGAGGCCATTATAAGAGATCTGGGAACACAGGTTGACAGCAACCTCTCTTTTGACCACCACATTGCCACTGTGGTCAGAAAGTCCTCCTATATGGCACATCTCATTACTAAGGGTTTTGCATCCAGGAAGAAAGAGGTTACTGTCTCCCTCTACTCTTCCCTCATTAAGCCAATCACCGAGTTCAATTTCTCATTTGGCATGTACCTGACTAGACACCTGCAACAACTGGAGAGGCTGCAGAAGTACCTCACAAAGAGGATCCTAGGCCTTAAACACTTGTCCTATATGGACAGACTCAAAAAACTCCAACTATTCTATGTCCCCTATCGCTTGCTTAGAGGCGATCTCTGCTTGACTTACAAAGCCATATCTGATCCAGCTCTAGTAGAAATGCTACATCCAAAGAAATCTCAATCCGTTCACACACTCCAGAGACCTCAACCTCATTACCACAATTAATAGAACGTGCTGGAGGGATAGATTCATACCCCAGTGACTGCTCGTGCTAAGAAATAGACTTCCCATACATGTCAAACAGAGCACCTCACTGGCCCTCTTCAAGAGAAATCTTGATGAGTGTATGGGAAATAGAAAATTCACCCTGGGGATCACTCCAGTAGCTCTACTTGACAGAGGCACTGGGAACTAAGGTTGGGTGGCATGATGCCAGGGTAATCCTATGGGGTAAGCTTGTAAAGGCTCCAGAGCCATTAGCCTAGTACACACCTATGAACCTATGAACCTAAATAGAGGCACTCTGCGAATAAATGTACACAGCACAAGAAACTTTTAAAAATGGCTGTACTTTGACTACACTTTGCAAAATAACTGTACTTTGCACACAGCAAACTCTTTGAGATAATTACAATGTAATAAAGCACACACTCTGCAAACACTTTACACACTCTCAGATACTTTGAACAAATCAAGTTATGTTTTGAATGGCTTCATTCAATGCAAAATAGTAGTTTATGCTCAAAACACAGTCTTTTACTAAAAACAGGCAGTTGCCTTGCTTTTAAGTGTATTTTGCCCTTTTATTGTACTTGTTATGCCCTTTTAATCTCTTATCATGCTTGTTATACTTTTCTTGTGCCCATTTTACTTTAAACATGCTTGTTATGCAAATCAAAAGTAATTCTGAGCCCTACATGAATATTTCTAATAGTTTATCAAATATCATATATTTGAACATTTCATTTAATTAATAATGTGATTTGTGCTTTTCATGTGATTATTAATATGTTTTGTGCTACTCTGATTAATAATGCATTTTGTGCATTACAAGTACTCAGTTTCATTTTCTTTGCAAAATAAATCATTTGTGCAAGTTCTGGTTACCTTGAGTTCATTTATGGCCATTTTTGTTTGTCTGAGCTCTGTTTCACTCAACCAGCTCAGTCTGCCTTCATCTTCAACTCTGCACCTCATGGTTGAAGAAGTTAGTCTCTTAATCCCACTTCTGACACCACGTCACTCATCCAGTCAGGATAAAACAGACAAGAGGTTTTGGGTTCAGTTCAAGCAGCTTTATTACACACAAACACATCAGGAATGACACTTTGTAACTTAAACTTAAATAAACTTATAGAGAGACTACTACACTCACATGTTAACACTCTGGCTGTTCTCTCAAAATGGCACTGTTGCTTGCACAGCACGTTCTCAATATTTATATGCACATATCTGGAAATGCTTCTTAAAGGTACATACATGCACGCTGTTCTACAGGTAAAGTCTATACTTGGTGTGGCTATTACCCTATGTCAATATACACACTTCCTTTAGTACCCTGCTTGAAGTTGCTATTGTGCTGTAGTATGGTACAAACTTCCTATAGTACCTGGTCTCCCTAGTAACATCCTTATTTGATTTCTGATAAAAGGGATAGGACCCTCATGAACAGTCTCATCTTGGTATCATCTAAATGTATTTTACCACCACTGACCAAGTGACCAATATAAGACATTTCTGTCATTCCTATTTGACATTTGTTTGTCTTAATATTTAACCCAGTCCTTTTCAGTCTCCTTACCACCTAGAAAACATGTTGGATGTGCTCCACCATGATTGACTGTATATTGTAACATCATCATTATTCCAGAATGGAATCCATCAACCTCTGGAAAGTTGTTGGGACATTGTGCAACCCAAAGAACATTTTGTGGAACTCCTACAACCTGAAAAAAGGTGCTGAAAGCTGGCTTCTCTGTTCCTTTAAGTGATGGGTACTTCACAATCACCCTAACAGAGGTCAGTGCTACTTAGATACTTAATACCACCCAACTGCTGTGATGCTTCATCTGTCCTAGACATGAGGTAAGCATCTGACACTGACTACTCAAGTTCCTGCAGTCATTACTGAACCTGGTACTCCCACCATTTTTTTGGCACCAGCACTGCTGATGAGCCCCATGGACTCGTAGATTCCAGGAGATTGTTTTAATTGCTTGTTAAGTCTCTGTATCCATATGCTGCTCTACCTGGTAAGTATACCATGGCTTAGAAGGGAGGATGACACAAAGTGATATAGTACATTTCAAATTTCCTGAACATTGGTAGGGGATAGCTATTATGAAAACAGTACCTTCTCAACACCCACATCTGCCCTTGCTCCTCAACTAAACACTATACTTAATTACCCATCTCACAACTATCTCTCTTTATAACCTCTCTCTTCCCCTTAATTACTCCTTTCACCTTTCCCTTCTTGTCAGCTCTCTGACCATATCTTATCTCCTGTTTCTCTGCTCTTTTCCCTCCTCTCTTCTCCTCTATCCCTCTCCCAAGCTATTCCTTCCCCCTTCTACCCTTCTCCCTTTCTACTCTCCTGAGCATTTCTCTGACTGAACTTGCACATGAACTGTTTTTCTCCTTAGCATATCTTCTTACTTTACTAACCTCCTCACCTCACTTACCTCCTCCCTCCACTCTTGTGGCAAAACTCACATTTGTTTAATGTATATATTTATCTATACCCATTATTATTAACCTAGTTCTACTTTTTATCTTCCCTGCTGTATTCTTCTCTCCTTTCCCTCCTTAAATTCTTATACATTGATTTACTTTATTTTATTATTTCAAATTACAAAAATAATTACTGTATTACCTTTCTTGTGTATGATTTCTGTCTGTTCTTCTTTTACTGCTTAGACCACCTAATTAATCTTGATCAAATTACTCATTAATTTTCTTTGCAAAGTTCATCAAACTATATTATTTAAATTGTATAACATCTCAAATTGTATGAAGGTCTGGTAATTGTATATATGATTGTGTTTGTTAAATGTAAATATGATTGTATTTGTTGGAGCTTTTCTCCCCTGGCTTCTACTGAAAATGGGTTCCTGACCTAGATGGAGTTTCCAGATCGCCAAATATCAATAAATAAATAAATAAATATATAAATATATGCCTCCTTCATGGAAGAATCAGACAAAGCATAAGAAGATCTTCTAATAGTGAAAGGATCCTTCCATTATGTTTGTACAGCTATGCTGATCAGGATTAAACAGCACAGTATATTCTCAGGTTTCATTGTCTGTTCTAATGGACCTTTTGCTGCTGCTGTGCAAGAGGCTTCTATGCCAACCCCAAGATCTCTCTCCATGCCTAGTCTTGTGATTTTGAATGCACTCCTCAACAAACTCCTTGAAGGAATCACATTCATCCTCCCACTCATCACACATTAAATCTGACCACACTCTCCATAGGTGATCATTCACAAGCTCAAATTGTGCAAAGAACTGTTAAGTTTTGGTCACTTCTCTAGCTGTAAATATATACCACATATACTTGCCATGATCCCACCTGAAATGGTCTGCAAGTGCTATTGCCATTGTGTTAAGAGAAAAGTTAAATCTGTACAACTTACTATTCACTTGTTGATACTAAAGGGGTAATGTTTATATGATTTTACCTCACAATGCTTTCCACAAACAGGTTATCAGGTTTGACATGAAGTTAGATCTTTCTGTCAGTATTAGCTAAAAATGTCCAAATGACCATTTGCTACTTTATCGGCCTCAACAGAAGACAAAAAAACTGTCCCTGGGTACCTAGTATTATAGTTGACCACCACCAGGCTACAGCTGTGTTGCATGCACTGATATGGACAGTAATGTTCACTGCTGCTACTTCAAGTTGTTCCTCAATAACATGTAGAGACACCAAAATGGTCTTAGCTTTATCTTCTGACTTTACAACCATTGGGGAGGGAGTGATCACACAACCTTTGTATTACCCGGCCAATATTAATTGTGCATAAATCTTCTTTCTGTATACTTTATGGCCACATGCCCTGAAAAAGAAATATCATGGGCTATTACCACAAGTGCTCGGTAGCAGGTTCTTGGGCTCAGATACTGTAGCACTCCCCCCTCCTTTTTAAACATTTGTATTAAATTATCACTTAAGACATAGGTACTCATACATTAATAGAAAAGAAAGCAAACCATATTAACATTTTCACATGCCTATGTTTTTTTTAATCAGTTATTCATGTCAACAATTACATAAATTGCTCAATTTCCTGCCTTCTCTTAATTCATTATAGCCTTGTGAGGACTCCATGCATTTCTCTGTTTATATCCTACTGATTCCTGTAGAAGGATAATATTGCATATTCCTGTTTACATTAATACTGTGCTGCATACAAGTTATTGAATGACTTCATCTTCAAGGTTATAAGGTGGACAATGAAACTGCACAGATGATTGGCCTCTGTCTGGTGCAGGTAAAGAGATATTCATTGTTTATATAGTTACTTGTATTACCAAACACTTCATATTTCTCTAAATATCTTAAAAACCAAATGGCAGAGGCAGAACTTTTTAGCCTTATATGAAAGCTCTCAACTGGACAAACAAACCGCTGCTGACAATATGTGTACAACTGAAGTAGTTACTGATATATTATAAGTTGCTTGCAAGATTTTACAAACTTAATAGCTACTGTATTTACTGTGATTTAAAAAAATTAAGTTTAAAACCCAGAACCAAAAAGAATACTACCACTATAAAAATAGTTTGTTCTGAAGTGTTTTCATATACACTTCTTTAGTAACTCCTGAGGTTATAGAGATAAGAACATTTGTTTGAAATGTAAGGACATAATTTGTTTTATCAAAAGATTTAGGCTCTGCCCACTGGAAGCGCCATTGCAGGAAATAAGCTGAACCTCACTCCCCCTGAATATTATTCTCAGGGCTGGTGTTAGCATGTTGGGAGCCCCCCTAGGTGCTTCAAGTCTAAGGTATCACCCTGTCACTGCCAGCCCTCCTAAGCAAATGTTTAATTCATGCTGCAAAGTTTTAGGAGTAATGCTCACATGAACAGACTGACCTGTAGCTACAATGCTCTTACTTTACGACAGGCCTGGGAACCACAATATGTTGGTCTATTTCACAAAGGGGTATTTACAGTTACTTGAATTTAGCTGCAACAATGATACATTAGAACTCTATTTTCTGGGCTGGAGTTGGGTAAAATGGTGCCATGGTCACTGCCTGCTGTTTTAAATGCACCCACACACGCATCATCCAGTGCTCCCTCTGCCCCCCCCCCCCCAATGTTTGGCTTCCCACACTAGGCATATAACTTTTTCCCTCTTTTCTTACATTTTGCTATACCCCTCATATTTTTCAAGGTATGACATATGCAATATGCTCTGAAGTGAATTTTAAAGATTTTTTTTCTTTCTTTTAATTAAATGATGGCATGATTAAGGGAAGACATTCAGTGTTGCTGTTCAACTTTAGTTTTTTTTTTTGCATTCTTTCAGCACACCTTTCCTGGTCAAGAGATCACAGCTAGTGGTCCCAGAAGCCACAGGGTGTTAGATGCTCTGGGATACATTTTAGAGCAGTTTTCCAACCTTTTAATCCAATAGCAGCCTAAACAAAAATGACGACTAAAAAAAGAATTTCAGTGTTATTTTTTCTTAAAGGAAGACATAAGTTGTGCCCAAGGTTTAATGTTCAAAGCTGACAAAAATAGTTGCTCACAATAAACTAACAAGCCAATTGCTGTGAGGATACACAGATCCTATCCGGGAATACTGCCTGTCTTTTTAACCCCCCACAAAAAAGACAGTCAGTGGCTGTGTATTTCCCTGGTGTTAGATTAAGATGAAATGAGAGGTTCAAATGGCCACAGTCATGTATTTCAAGTGACTGCTGCCATACTATGCATACCATGCCTTCTCATTCTTCACTTTTAACTCCCCCAAAGGCAACCACTTGTATTCATGCCTGATGTCTGATTGTAAGGAAAGTAAAAAAAAAATTAAGATTACAGTAATGTATTCCACTTTTTTTGCCCCTAGACATTGCACTGCCCTTACATGAGCTATAGTAACCTTCTTGGTAGAGAACCATTTGAAACGTCGGGACCCTGTAGAGGGAATCCCAAAATAAAGAGACTCAATGGCTGAAGAAATTAGGTTAAATATACTAAGTAGAAGTTGCCATTTCTCAGAATATTCCCTTTTCCCCTGAGGTATGGTGATCTTGAAGTTGGTATATATAAGTCTGAGAGGGTGTGATGGGCTTGGACACCCCTACAAAAAGAAGTTTAAAGGCGAAGTGCTAATTTTAAGATTCGTCCTTCTCCTGTGTTTTTGGACTTTTTTTTTCATCTTGTCAGCACTCAACATTTGGGTGCCGAAATTTCAATAGGGAGCCCCTCTGAGGTCTATGAGAAAAGTAAGAAACCATGACCATACTGTCCCCAGTCCAAACACAAGCTATAAAGATTTCCTGTGCATACTTCTAAGTTTTGAATGTGATAAAAATTAAAGAAGTAATGATCACACAATCCCCAGCCCCCACAAAACCTACAGCAACCTTCAATATACACACATTTGAGCAGGGCTAGTTTTAGAATGGGTGGGACTGAGGGCAGTGACCACCACTAAGTCTCAGTAAAAATCTATGTATACAGTCTGGGGAGTTGGGGCTACCAGACTCCTAGGAGATCTAAGTGTCTGAATGTTCTCAGATATATTTTATGCCTTACTTTTGGAATATAATTACTTGTTAACTACATTTTTTACTGCTATCCAGAAAAGTAATGTATGTATTACAGCATTATTGGGCACATATACAGATAAAAAATCTGTGATATTTTTTATGCACCTACACATGGGTCTATTGCATTTCATTGAAGAAACAGATTTTTGAAACCCACTGTAGTGAGAGTTCTGAGTTGGTATCTATTTTTCAGGGGGGGTGGGGGAGCAGGAGGCTTGCCCTCCCGTGCAAAAACATTTATTTGTGTTGTTTGGCTTTATGTAGTTTATCGACCATATGGGTTTCATCAATCTGGTTCTTCAATAAACTGAAACAGGTCTCTCTCTCACACACACACACACACACACACACACACACACACACACACACACACACACACACACACACACACACACACACACACACACACACACACACACACACACACACACACACACACACACACACACACACACACACACACACAAATGAGCTTAAGCTGTAGCAGTACTAGTTCTGTCACACCAAATCAGCGACTGCTGTTTAGCAGTCAACAAACAGTACCAGGGATAAGTCACTTTTATTTACGTCATTGAGGAGTAATGCATTCTTGTCACTGTCCCTGATTCCCTGAAAATGTTGCTCTGTCCCTCGTAAAATAGCTTGATTTACTGGACTACAGACAGCTAATAAATCCAGATATTTGACTTTCATACTTTTTATTGTCCATAAATGCATACAAAAGGTGTTATTCTATTAACTTTTAAGTGCACTAGAGTAATATTTAAAACATACTCCTGATGTTGAGCTTTTATTCTGCTATTATTTTTTTTTTCTCTGCCTAGAATTCTTGAGAAAATACGTGGAGAATTGTGGTATCTGCTGTTCTGTCAGCATTTATTAAACTCACTAAAAGAAAAATATCATTCCTGAAGATCAGAAGCATCAGCTCTTCTTAAAATCCAAGATAAACACTGAGATATGTGACTCTGGGTGCTTGCTTTAGTCATGCTCATTATCAGCTTTATCTTAACATGCTCATATCACAGCCCTGGTCAAGGTAAAGAGCATAATCAGAAAATGAATGCATTTTTTCTCATTATCCCCAACCAGCAGCAGCTATTGTGGGGCCCCACACAGTTAGGGATGGTAAAGGGAGAACCCCTGCCACAGCTATGGGTATTGCAGGTACCTAAATCCTGCTGTGTTAGTTTTAGCGGAGAGAATGTCCACCAGCATGATTTACCTAAGCCAGGGAAACTATGTCAGTGGTAAAATACTTAATGGACTTATGGAGCCTATTACTATAACCAGGGATATCTATGAATGTTACAAAAGTTATTACCCACCTAGTTTATTAAGTACACAATATTGCTGTATTATCTTTTTTTGGTTTGGCAGACATTATAAAATATAAAAATAAAATAACTTGATGGGGTAATTATTCTGCATGTATTGTTTCTATAAATTCCATTTATTTTGCTCTTACCCTTTCATAAAAATCTCATCTGTAGTTCCTGTATCTCCTTTACATTATTAAGTACTTTAATTACAGGTGGTTTACATTTTGGTTTGCACTTTCTAGTAATTCCTTTTTTGGCAGCCAATAGCATTAAACTTAGTAATGCCAGAGCATGTCTAGCCAGTTCAGATCCTGTGCAGTAGCTCCAAATAATTATTTTCCTTAGTTATAGGCATTTGCTCTCCCAAGATTTATGACAGAGCATTCTGTAGGGAATTTTTAAAATATGCTAATGTGTTACACTCCCCCCAAAAATAAATATTCTCGGTTACCTTTCTCATGTCTATTACACCAATAGGATTTGCTATCTACTCAAGGAAAAATTCCCTGAAGTCTGCTTGGGGTATAAAAGTAAGGTGTACAAAATAGTGGTGTGACCAGTGCTACTGTATGGTAGAGAAACCTGAGCAGTAAAGGCAGAGCAGATAAAAAAGCTAGAGGTGAAGAAAATGAAGTCCCTGAGAAGGGTGGTAGAATGCACTCTGCGGGACAGATGAAGAAATGGGGACATAAAAGCAGAAGACAAAGTAGCTCTAATTGCAGAAAAGATCAAAGAGAACAGGTTACATTGGTTTGGACATGTGCAGAAAAGCAGAAGACAATCTGGTGAAGAAGATTTTGGACAGACAGGAGGAAGGTAAGATGAAACGAGGATGTCCAGCAAAGAGGTGGATGGATTGTGTGAAAGAAGATCTGTGACAGTCAGGCATGAGTGCTGAAGAAGGCAGGAGTGTGGCATTGAATCGAGAGAGATGGTGACAGTTAACATGATTCCCCGACCCCATGTAGAAAATGGGAAAAAGGTGGCTGATGATGATGATGCTTGGGGTATAAAAATCCTATGCAAACACTTCCAAGGAAAAATCCTTAATGTTTTGGATTTTGTTGCATACTTGGAAGCCATCCAGATGTCCTCTTATTATAGCAATAACCCATGCCTGGGTGTGGGTAATGCGGGATTTACCCACAGTTGGCGTGGTTTGGTCCCGAGGGTGACGCCCAAGGGACCAAACAAAGACAACCGTGGGTAAATCACACATTACCCACATCCAGAAGTGGATTATTGCTATTATACTATGACATTATTTAAGAAAAGAAACAATTACTTTTCTTAAATAATAGCATTGTATAATGCCTCTTTGCTGCCCTTCCACAGCTGTCTGGCATCCGCGGCAGTTCTGATGTACTGCACATGCCTACGCAGTACATCAGAGCTGTGGCCAAAAGCAACGGAGAAAGCAAGATCTCTGTTGCTTTTTTACTGTTTCGCTATGTTAAATGGGTTTAACATAGCGAGACAGCTTTAAAATAAGCAACAATGTCCGTTGCTTATTTTAAAGCTGTCTCGCTATGTTAAACCCATTTAACATAGCAAACAGTAAGCAAGGGAGATCTTGCTTTTTTTTTAAACCTGTCTCGCTATGTTAAATGGGTTTAACATAGCGAGACAGCTTTAAAATAAGCAACGGAGATCTCCGTTGCTTATTTTAAGGCTGTCTAGCTATGTTAAACCCATTTAACATAGCGAGACAGGTTTAAAAAAGCAACAGAGAAAGCAAGATCTCTGTTGCTTTTTACACACTGTGTTGCTATGTTAAAGGAGTTTAACATAGCGAGACAGCTTTAAAAAAAGCAACGGAGATCTCCGTTGCTTTTTTTAAACCTGTGTCGCTATGTTAAATTCTTTTTAACATAGCGAGTCAGTGTTTTAAAAAAAGACTTATACTAATGGAAAAAGTCCGGGCGACCGGACCTTTTTCCATTAGTATAAGTCGATTTACAACGTGCACGCTGGTCAATCAGTGTGCACGTTTTGGAATATTAATGGGGGGTCATGGTATAATGTTCCTTTGTACATTTCCTTTTCAGTCTCTCTTCCAAATCTTTTCAAACCTCCTCTGATTGATTTTTGTTGTTTTCATGTAATACTTTGTATGCCATACTAATTATCCCACCTTAAACAGTAGCTTCTATTCTAGACTCAACTCAAAATTTTACCAGAGCTGGAGACTCACTTTGAACTCCCCCATCACTTTCTCTGTGCCTATAGTCTGATATTAGTCCCTGCTAGAAAAA
Source organism: Protopterus annectens (assembly GCF_019279795.1). Taxonomy (NCBI): domain Eukaryota; kingdom Metazoa; phylum Chordata; order Ceratodontiformes; family Protopteridae; genus Protopterus; species Protopterus annectens. The sequence continues at coordinate 1,950,849,027 of NC_056741.1, forward strand.
GCATTTTCTAACCTGTAGTCCAAAATTTTGCTTGGCCTCTTCTTATTCTATTACCTTTTCCTCTTTAGTTATTTGCTCCTAATATCTTGGGTCCTTTTTTAAATTTCTTCAGAAAATTACAGCCCCCTTCGGTCTTTTTCCATACCCTTACATGCAGTCATCCCTCCTGGCAAAATCCCTTTCACCATTCATGTGTTGACTTAGTTCTTAGAATACTCTGCAAATTGAATATAATATAATATTCTATACAGTTCTTGTTATTCGCCATAAGGATCTGCATCCAAAATTGTACTTTCTCCTTATTTCTCAAACTTCTACCCTGTTTCATATTCATCTCTGTCCACTCTGATTTATAGCCTTCTGCTTGTGTTCTGTCTATGAGCCTAACTGCGGAGCTTTGAAGTATTCATTCAAATTATGTAATCTTAAACCAACTTGTTCTGTGGGAAGAATCAACTTATTCCACTTAACTCTTGCCCTGTTCCCCTTCCAAATAAATTAATTGAACTCTTTATTAGTTATTGTTCACAACTTCTCTGTTTGATAAAAATATGCCTGGCCTTGTATGTAAATTGAAAGGGACTAAAAACATTTTCACTGCTTGTATCTTCCTATACATATCCATTTTCTCATTTTTTTTGTATTATCTTTTGTTTAGTCTCTTTCCACATATTCTTACCTGCTATAACAGAACCATTTTTAATCCATACACCTAAGTATTTTATCTAATCATTTCCCCGTACATATGGCTATTGCTGAAGTAGTTCATGTGTGGGTACATAGTTTCCAACTATTTCCCTCCCTTTGAGAATCAGAAGCCTCCTTGGTTATCTCCCTTTAGTCTGGTAAGGATGGTTATTAGAACTGTGCCTATCTCAGTACTTTCTCCTCCCTAGTTCCCCTCCTAAAGGAAGTCTATCCTCTTCAGTTAGTTCTGGATCTGATACAAGTTTTCTGCCACCACATATTGGTTTCCTTCAAGCAATTTCTTATAAATGAAGTTCAGTACTATTTGGAAGCTACTGTCTAGCTGTTACTCAGAAATAGGCACATCACCAGCCTCTTTTGAAGGTGTGCACAGTGGGTGCATCTCTTCTGTGTTGCAATCTTTGCATGCAAGTTTCCATTCCAGGCTGCATATAACCGCAGGTATAAAAAGTACTGTTTCAGCAAAACTGGCTTCCATTGAAACTGTTGCATTCATCCCTTACATTTTTACACACAAAGCGTGGTGTATATAGCTCAGTGTACAAATTGCCCCAATTACTGTACTGGCAAAACTGAGATAATATTAAAACAACCATTTTATGAACATCCTTTTGATATAAGGGTTAAGGAACAGAAAAAATCATAATGGAGATGTGAAGGAGGTAATGCCAGCACAGCTAGCTGGAATTCTGTAAATAATTATATGTCACTGGTGAATAACGAAACGATTGTGTTTCAACTGTATTAGAACTGTATGTTATGCGTACATCAAACTGTTGGTACAGACGTGTGTGTTGAAAACGGTTTGTAAAGTACTGAGCTTGAAAATGTAACCACAGTGTACCCTACTGGAAAAGAATAGAAATTTACAATAACTATTGTAACTGTTTAAAATGTATGTAGTTTAACAATGGAAACTGGAATACAGAAGGTTAACTTACAAAACTTTAGAAAAATACCAGAAATTAAATGACTTTATGGCTGGGCCATAAAAAAATGTTATCTTTCAGTTTCAGTGCAGCAACAGACACAATGCCTATGCTGAGAAGTTTTCTGTATTATCTTGGAAGTGTTTTATTCTTTTATGACTTCCAGGATCTGCAAAGATCTGATGGAAAGCCCTTGTGTATGTATTTTCACAGGTAGATGCTAAATACTGCAAGCTTTCAGCAGTGGGAGTTTTACCTGAGATAGAGTCAGATGACAAGAAATTATATCATTCTGCAAGCTATCCCAGCAGTAATATTTGATATATTCATTTAATAACTCTGTGAGAGAGTATCCTGTATTCTGTCTTTGACCTGAAAACATCAGGTAGAGGATCTATTCACTGCATCTGCCTTGCTGCTCTAATTAAGTAAGTGTACTAGGGTATAGTAATGCGGTTAGATATAGTCAGGAATATAGAAAAGCTTAGCTTAGATATTTTTTTTTATTTATTTGAGACTGTCCTGCAATGTTGTTTTAAATATTTCCTATGATTTTGAACTCTGATGTTACAATAAATATGTTTAGTACTGTCTTGTTTTTTTTTATTATTTATTATTAAATATATTTAAACCTTTCATTGTGGCTAATCTGTCTATAGATATTGAGAGTGCTTGCATATTTATTTGGTGACACTGTGGGCAACTCCTAATAGCCTTGCTTTTGGTCAAACTACCATTTGTATTAATGGTAACATTACACGGTAAGATTGGACATCCTTTGTTAAGGGCCTTAAAGTAGCTTGATATAGAGATGGCTGGTGGCAGTAATAACTACCTTACAGTCTGGGCAGAAGTGGGAATAGCTAGTAAATCTGTGCCAGCCTTTTCCAGGTGGTTGTGTATGTATAAAACAAACCTGAAAGAGTGTGTGTGTCAGCTACTTGGGCAGGGACACGAAGCACTGGTTGGACAGAGAGGGTGCTAGAAGTCTGGGCTTGGGCACTCAGCTGAGATCTCAACTCTATAGCTGTGCTTGTGGGGAGTATTATTGGGGATCTGGAGAATGAGAGTGAAACCAGCCTCAGACTGACTGTGGTCTCTGTGTGCTCTTAAGGGAAATTGCACTTGATACAGAGAGCTGCATCTGGAAATACTGTGTGTGTGTACCTGTAATCCTCCCAATGTACATTCCCCACTGGTGCTAGTGGTGAGGATTGAGGCTCTTTGAGGCAGTGGTGGGGCATCACAGGAGACTTATACAAGAATTCAGAGACTGTGTATTTGTTTTTATGATAGGGTTTTGTCATAGATTCCTTCGATATGGAAGTTAAGGGGAGACCACAGAAAATTAGATTAGAGATAAAAGAACTGCAGTGGCAGTTAGACACATGTGACTGGTTCCTATGGTTTGAATGATTCTGTGTTTGTAGCTTGTGTTTTAAAAATGTAAAGCTTTTAATATTAGCAGTGGTAATATAGTAATTTGGTTTTAACATTTAAATACTTATACATTTTTATAACAAGTTATTATGTCAAATGGAACTGCTATGGATTTAATTTAATTAACAATGGAAAAATAAGGGGAGGAGTTTCATGGTATAAAGGTACATGGCATATGGTTCTATTAGCTCTGATGAAGTCCCAGGATGTAAGGGATGAAAGTGCTTAGTTCTTTTTGTATTTTGGAATAGAGCTGGTGTGATCACACTAGTGTGCACACTGCATGTTTACTTAAGTAAGTTGCAGCCGTTATGCAATTAGATTTGAGATGGTACACCACTTGATGCCACTTGGTGTGGTCACTTATTTAGCTGGGTTGGAAGTACGTCCAACATCTGGTTGTAGTGGTTCTTGGTCAGAAAACCTTTGAAATGTGGCTAAAGGATTTTGTGAATTAATGCATCAGGTGTATACTCCTTCTGCAGTCGAGGTCTGTATTACATTTTATGATTTGTTGGGTTTATGTCAGAATACTGAGTTTTCAGAAACTTAAACTTCATATGGTAGAGACCATATGTTTGACTTTCCAAAAATTCAAAGCATTTGTGTGGAATTTGCAGTACAGTGGGAATTGGGGGATTTTACCTTTTTCCTCCCTGGAGTGTGATCTAGGAGTTGGTATATATAATTTGCAGGGTTTGTGTGTGCTGCATGAGTGCTTGTTTCCCTGCAAAAATGTAGTTTTTGTTTTGTTTTGTTTCACTCAAATTTTCAGAAAGTTGAACATATGGCCTAGACCATATGAAGTTATATTTTCCCATACCCTTCAGGATTCATTTTGCCTGTTTCTATTAACTTATTTGTCAAAAAATAGCTACTGTGCTATATATACACACATATATATATATATATATATATATATATATATATATACATATATATATATTATTTGCAGGCTAAATAAATAATGTGACAGTATCCACACCACAGCAAACTGGCAAATATTGGATGGTACCAGTTATTGTTTCAGAGTCCAGGCAGCATTGCTTTGATCTGTACCACTGTCCAAACAGACATATATTTGAGGTGGCTGACATTATTGATTTTTTTTTTTTACATTTGTTATTTAAATAGCAAATGAGAGCTACTACCTTACAGTGAAGACAGTACCTCTCCCCCAAATGTAGGCTTCACAGCGATCTGCCACAGAACATAACCAAACAGCATCCTGGGGGATTCAGTCGCCTTACCCTAATCCCAAGGCCTTTCAGTGTTATCCTAGCAAATGTACCTTGTCTAAGCTATTACACACACACACACACACACACACACACACACACACACACACACACACACACACACACACACAAACACACACATACATTCACTAATTTCTAGGCTAGGCTAGTAATTACAGGTCTCTTTCATGCTTCCAAAATAATTTACTTTACCATTTAAACCAGACTGGCATGCCTCGGTTACAAATTCTTCTACCACTCATATGGTAGTTCAGCTAAATAGTATTTTTCTCTCTCGTGGTGGTGTGTGGCAAAAGTTGTAATTTACCAGTATAGTGCAGTTATCATCACAGAAATGTAAAAGCAACCATCCTAAGCTTTTGAAACTGATTAAACAAAAATATTTTCTTAAAGAAACTAAGCATTGCATTTTGAGAATAAGAAATATGTATTTGCACAAAGAAATGCAAAATAAGTTTTAAATAGATAGTTGACAGTAGAAAAATTCTAATTAGCTGGCTAATTTTAATACTAATTTCTAACTAAATAATTATTAAACTCCATCTACAAATACTTATAAAATACGGGATATCAACATGTAAAGCAAAATGGAAATAATTCATTGATGCAGATTAGCACACAGCTGTTAGACAGCAACATCTAAGCAAAAACTGAACTGAAAATGGCTGATGGGCTTGGTTTGCAAAGAAAAGGCTCAATCCATCTGGCCATCTGAGGAGGGTCCCTGGGTGTGTCAGCCCTGCGAGATATGCAAGTTGTATAGTCTTCTTTATCAAGTGTCCTCTCCCATTCATGCATCAGGTCAAAAAATTCCTCCTTCCTTCCAATCAAAATTCAAACAATGCATTTTCTAGAATGGGCACAGCTGCATGAGGTAATGCATTAAGTGATGAAATTAGATGATTCACCATTGCTAAGAAGAGTGCTTTTGTGTGTGTGTGTGTGTGTGTGTGTGTGTGTGTGTGTGTGTGTGTGTGTGTGTGTGTGTGTGTGTGTGTGTGTGTGTGTGTGTGTGTGTGTGTACATGAATGCACACATGCATATGCATGAACAAGTGGGCGCATGTATGGCTTGTTACCCTTTCCTACTTGTAAAAAAAAGACTATAATTTCTGTACAGTTCTAACATTTTACATTTTGCTGCACCTTTACATTAAAACAGTTGCATTTTCTACACTTTGCACATTACACCTTCACTGAAAGAAAAGAGAATGCAAACTATATACAGTTTTTCACCTAGCGCTGCATGTTTAGAAGTGACTTTGGACTTGTTCTAGTTATAAGTTCTATTTTAGGCCCCCTTCTCTTCAATATATTTACAAATCAACTTCACCTAGCAACAACTAAAATAGACATGGTCCAATATGCTGACAGCACAACTCTGATCTGCTGAGCCCCAAATATTCAGCTCCTTCAGCAAAAAGCCCAATAATCCTTTACAGAGATAGAAAACTGGTGGCACAACTAATATTAAACCTCAAGAAAACCCAACTTGTGCTATTCCACCAACCAAAATCCAGGAACCCCAACTTCTCCAGACTTTCAGCCTATAAGACACTAATCTCCCCAGTATCAGAGGCTAGACTTCTAGGACTTGCAATTGACCTTCAACTAAAATTCAATAAACATATCTCTATAACCATGTCCAAAGTACACAAAAAACTAGCCACGCCCTGTTTTGCTGCAAGAAGTTCCTTACCTCCAAGGAACAAATAGATATTGCTAGAGCACACTCCTTCTACACTACTTTACACATCCCCAGTACTTACAAACCTAAAAAAAACTGACCTAAATGAACTTTCTACCTGTTCTAACAAAATTGCAAAGTTCGCAACTAATGCCAAATCCCTCTCCCACCACGTTCAGTCCCTACAAATATTACACTGGTTCAAATTCCCCAGTCTACTACACTATCACCAACTTAACCTTGCCCACCAAGTATTATACTATCCTGAGAAAATCCCTGCCCTGACTGGTCTCCTAAGTTCTACACCTCAAACAGATCCCTACAATCCAGCTACAAAGCTCTGATCACTACTATCTCTTGCAAAAAATAGCTCAGGCAATTATCTCTTCTCCATTGAAGTCGCAAAAATATGGAACATCCTGTCCCCTGACCTCAGAATGCAGAACCAAACTTCTGCTTTTAAAAAAAAACTCCTTAAAGCTTAACTCTACAGTAACCACTTTTGTAACTGCAACCCGGACCCCTTGAATTCACACCAACTCCTAGACTTAACCTTATAACAGTTCCTACTGTTATTCCCTTATGCTCTGGGTTTCACCAACTTGTCTATCAACCAATGATTACTGTACATATTGTATATATTGCTACAATCTGGGAAATGCTTTGTTATAATATCTTCTAACTACACTGAGTAAGATCTCTGTATAAATTTCATCTGCTATATGTGTTTCCTATTATGCTACTGTATACATTTTCTTCATTTTTTACTATATTATACTTATATAACTAATTATTGTCATTGCTTTACTTTCTGTAATGTCTGGAGCTTTTCTCCCCGGGACTCCGCTGAAAATGAACACCAGTTGTCCTGGATCAACCTGGTGAACAAATGTTAAATAAATAAATATTATAGTAACAATACTAATAACCTACAAAGACTACGTCTCTACTCTCTAGTCACACTATCAAGGGTGTTTTGATGTAATTAATGTTCCTACTGTTGCAGTTCAGCTACAGTAGTGAGACACATACCTCATCCACCTTAACAACTACAGCACTTTACAGTTAAACACCATGAAAAGTAAGGTATCTAACAAATGGGATGCAAATGATACTCAAGCACTCACCTAGTAACATTCATTTCTTTCAGGCATAGAGTACAGTTATAGCTAGTAACACAAATTTACATTTTTACTATTAGGATTTCAATGGTAAGGGACTAGCAAATGATTTTATACTGAGTTTTTTTTTACATTTTAGGTAAATATTTTGCAGAAGTAAAATTCTATAAATATATCAGTGCACAAATATTCTAGACCTTTCATGATGGGTATACAGATTATTGTGGAATATTCAATTAAAGGAGTACAGCTACAGTAACATACTTGTCAGAGTTGAAAAGTTTGATCTGATAAGGAAAACCAAACAGAACTGCAAGCTACACATACAGTGTTGCAACATTCCAAAAATTTGTGTCATGCTTAAAGCTAGTTTTTCCACTGAGCTGAGTAACCACACCACACTGACTTTGCGACCTTTTTTAAATAATAGCTATTGACAACCATTAATGATGCCACAAAAATTCAGATGCAACATATAACCATTAGCCATTACACCATTAACTCAAGCTAGTTGGCATAATCCATCTTGTTCCGGCTGCCACTACCAAAACAACTGGGTGCATCTTCGAAGGTACCTTGGACCTGGAGCCAAACCCATTTAACTCTTTGTTACAAGCCACATATCCCTTGATGTGGCCACTGGTCAAATCTAGGTACACCTTGAGGAGAGTCAAGGCCACTGAGCAGGAACAGGGGGGAAAGGGGGTTGAAGTCCTAAAGCAGCCACCTGACTCGATGATGAAGTTTAGGAGGGAGGGTCAGCACGTCTGTTGATGAATCTACTGAATGGAGGGAGTAGCACTTCATTAAATAAGGGGTATCTCCAATAAATACGGGGTGTGCCTTGTCACACTCACCCTTGATGACTTGTATCCTCACAGATAACATACTGTTTACAGGAACGTCATTGTTACTCTCAGAAATAAATATTTGCTGAACGTGAGGAAAGATATATGCATGAGTGGAAAGATCTGCACTTTAAAACAGTGTGGAAAGCTAATGTACCATTAACAAAATAATAAATATTAATATTTCCCCACAGTAATGCTGAATCATAGGAAAAAATGCACATTTTAAGTGCCATTTTAGTAATATAAACTTATGAAATGCAACTAATAATATGACTCAAGGTATTTTTCTAAGTTAGGTTCTTCCAGGCATAAAGTTCTAGAATAACATGTAAATTAGTTAATTCAATATTGAACAACAGTAAGGAATGACATTTTTAATCTATGATCATCACACCTGAAAGCGCACTGAAATAATTGGCACAGATCTGACAACATCTTTTTATATGCTACAAGACCAAACATGACTATCTGTGTTGCATTTTCAAGTTTTGGTATTTGAAGCAATTATTACACATACCTGCTATTTTAGTACAATGCTGTAGAAATGTATATGTCTGTAAACCATTACAATTCAGTCAAATGAGTAATGAAAATGGAAAAGCATTTTTGTGAATAATGAAATGAGTCTTGACAGGTACTGGTTTGGCTAGTCTAACTTAATAAATTTTATTAACAACAAAGTAATCGGGGAAAGTGACAGATAATCATTTATAAAATATAAGAGTTTATTACCATTTGCCTTTATCTGCAGAATTATTTAAGAATTTTGAGATGTGGCATGACAAAGAGCTTTAATAAAGAATTCTTTTAAAACCTAAGACATTTGGTTTTGCTTCACAAAAGAAAAAGCAGATTTTTATTAGGATGTTATCTTGAAAATGAAAGTCCAGTTAAAAATAGCAGGGTACTAAATTTGATTAAATCTGTGGAAGTTTCATGTTGATGATCACAATGTGGAGACATTAAAACTGAAATAAAAGCCATGTTTCTTCTAAGGCTTCTGTACTGTCATTAGTGTGCTTGCTATAGTTTTGTTTTTTAAGAATGTGTGTGTGTGTGTGTGTTTGTGTGTGTGTGTGTGTGTGTGTGTGTGTGTGTGTGTGTGTGTGTGTGTGTGTCATGTGCAATAAGTACTGTAATTTATAATGTGTAAGCCTAGATAGGTAGGGGTTCTAATCACACTGCAGGCCACTTGATGTGTGTGTATCTCCATATGGCATAAATATGATTACCTTATTAACTTAGTAATAAGTAGGGTTTTGCAGTATTCTCATTTTCCTCCTTTATCAGACCCATTATCAAGTACAATGCCCCCTTCAACATGTACCTTGTCAAGCACATGCAGCAGCTGAAGATACCACAGAGGTTCCTGACCAGAAAAATCCAGGGTCTTAAACACCTATCCTATACAGATAGGCTAAAAGCCCTGTCCCTCTCCTCATTCTTGAACAGACTGCTCAGAGGTGACCTGTGTCTAGCATACAAGGCCATCTCAGACCCAGCCTTGATGGAGTTGCTGCATATCCATAAGTCAAACTCCACTCTTGCAACCTGCATGTAAGGCCTTAACCTGGTCTGTGACATTAATAAAACTTGTTGGGAGAAGAGTTTTGTTCCCCAAAGACTCCACCATCTGTGGAATAATCTCCCTCTCCATGTCAGTCAGAGTATCTTACTAGCCCTCTTTAAGAGAATCCCTGACGACTGGATAGGAAAAAGAAAATGTAGCCCTGGGATCCCACCTGTGCCCCTGCTGGATAGGGAAAACAGGTGCTGACTTAGTGGGAACATGGGTGAGATTCTTGGCTAGGCTTATAAGGACCTCCGGGCCAATAACCTAGTATCGTCCTAAGAACGACCCTATGAGGGTGCTATGCTTTTGGAACTTGCTCCTTTTACTTGATTGTCCTGTCTTATAGTAATTTTTGTAGCAGCCAAGTGAACATTGAATGTAGTACTATAAAGCAGGGAACATCGGTCTATTTGTAAATTGCAAGAAAGACCCTGTCAAGCTTCAGTGTTCACTATTTAATACCTTAAACCTCCTATATTAGAGGCCCATGGAATATATGCAAGTGTGTCTCCAATACAGAATGTATTACACACAGCTTTTTTAGTGAATGGTTTATGTGTGGCCTTTTTACCTTTTGGTTTGGATGTTACATTAACATTAATTTTCATTTAATTCACTCTGACCCCTAGCATTTATCAAATATGCTCTTACTAAACTTAACTACCTCTGCCAGTTCATTTCTTGCTATAGCACAAATTCAGCTATACATATCTCTCCTACCAACTACCTCTTAGCTAATGCTACCATCACTCTACAATCATAATTGCTATACATGTATTCAGTGACACACCCAATCTCTACTTTTACTACAAAACTTAAACTCTTTCTTCTACCTACTAAGAATAAAGCAAAAACTAAAAATCATCATAACTAACTCTCAGTCTTACTTGTTTTACTCTATAATTGCACTAATTGGAGATATTACCTTAACCCAGGGCCCAACTATCCCCCTTTAATCTCTCCAACTGTGTCTACCCTAACATCACCCAAACAAGAGAAATGAATTGCATTAAACATTATTAGCATCACTAATAAAGTTTTTGTATTCCATGCATGCATTGCACATAACTCACTAGATATCCTGTCTGTTACTGAAACTTGGTTAAGATCCCCACTTATAAAACTCAGAAATAACACCACTGGTTATAACATTATTAAGGTTGATAGAAATAAAAAAAAAAAAAAAGCTGATAGGGTAGCTGCTGTATACCTTAACTACTAACAACTCTCTTCTTATTCCATGACTACACCTAAATTTCATAATACTGAAAGACCTATTACTTACCTAAGATTAAATATACACAAACGACTATCCGTTATTAACCTACATATTCCTCACAGAAGTACATAAATTAAAAGATATCTTCTTCTGGATAGCTAACAATACTTATAATGAAACAGCAACATTTGAAAATGTCAACATTGATGGTCAAAAGTTCATATCAAACTTCCTAGCTTCTAGCATTAATGTATAAAACTTCAAACAACGTTTTACCTATTCCACACATAATAGAAACTAAAAATACTGGTTCCACTCTGGACCAGATTATGTTCTGTGATCACACTAAATATATTTCTTCTGGAATCCTGTCATAGTTTCTCTCAGTGACCATTACCCAATACTTACCATTAAATATAGTACCCAGCATGCCAAACAGCACAAAGCCATGACCTGCAATCTTTCTAATTTCAACTCAAAAAACTTTTTAATCACTTTAAAATACTTTAATTGGTCTATTCTGGAAAACAGTCCCTTGGATGAGGAAGTACATACATGTGGCAGTATTTTCTTTAGAATACTAAATACATACACACCACCTAGACAGAAAAGGGTAAAGACCAACCATGTTCCCTGGAAAGAATTGCAAAAACGCAGGTTGTCTCAGTCTTTACAACACCTGAAAGAACTCCACAACCTTATGAACAGCAAGTTAATTCTGACAGGAAACAATACTACAGTTACACCACTTCAAAGAACTCTACAACCATACAAAAAAAAACAATTCTGACAGGAAACAATACTACAGCAGCTGTCAAGACAGCCATAGTCACAACCCTAAAAAATTCTGGTCCCTCATCAATGAAATATTAAACCCAGGAACAAATAACACCCCAAACACATTCCCCAACATCTCTTCCCTTAAAACTGAAACAAATTTCAATAGGCACTTCACCCAAAGTATCACTTCCTTTGCAAAGGACTCCCCTACTAATGCTACCTTTTCTCATTGCCTTCCAACTCTGATGCTCTGATCTTAACATTTAAACCCATTTCTCCTTCTCATATAAAACAGTTACTACACAAAATCAAACCATGACATTCATCTGCTGATAAATAATGTGCCTGCAGAATATCACAAATTTCTGCCGATTCCACTATTTACTCAATTTCCATCCTAATAACTTGGCCCATGCAAGAATCTTATGTTTCCTCTTTGTGAAATAATTCCTTCACAATTCATTTACTTAAGGATGGCAAATCTACAAAAATATCCAGTTTTAGACCTATTACAATTTTACGTCCATTTTCTAAATTACTAGAAAAGATGTGTCCATAAACAGCTACTTCACAATCTCCTACAATAATAGCTCCTGAATCCTGTACAGCTTGGCTTTTTATCAGCCTCTAGCACAACTACTGCTCTCCTAATATTTATTGTATCATCATGAAAGCCAGAGAGCAAGAAAAACTTTTCACTTCCCTGTTCATAGATTTGTCTAAAGTGATTGATACAGTATCATGCAATAAAATCCTACTATGAATATCTTGCCTTGATCTATCCAATTCTCTTCAGCTACATGTCTGATAGACACAAATCTGTAAAATGGAGTGCTGCCTTTTTACCTTACTGCCAGTCACAACTGGAGTTCCAGAAAGCTCTATCCTTGGTCCTCTACTCAATATCTTTACTAATAATCTGCACACTTTCTCTTAAAACGCTTCTGTCATACAATATGCAGATGATTCCACTCTTACATGCTCTTCTGACAACCTCAGCCATTTTCAAGCAGTTACACAGGAGGTATTTTATTTTACTGAAAGCATCATTGCCTCCACTTTACTCATTAGCTTTTACTTTAGTTTATATCTCTGTTGCTTACTTTGGCTACTTTTTTACACTGCAACCATTTACTTGTAAAATATACCATGCAGCTAACATTAATAAAGGCTATTTATACTATACTATATATACACTGTATTGTAATAATGACAATTATACTGCGCAGAAAACCCTGCCCTGGAAGCTCGGCGCAAGGCCGGCATTAGGCTTGCACTGACCGTGTGGCGTGTAGATCGCGCAGTAGCGCCAAATGCATATTAATGAAGGCGCGCTGCCACCACAGCCACATGCATAGGAAATGAGCGCGAGTGTATAGGGCGTGTCAAAGTGCCACACAGAGGCGTGGAAATGTCAGCTGTCAACGTGCAACCTAAAATGCTTGAATATAACAATTTGCCTGCAATAGTAATCACCCCTGTCAGTGTCCATGGATACTGAAATGTATGCAAAGCATGTAAGACAGTTCTTGCGAACACAAAGTTAAGAAGCAAACACAAATGCACGGTAGGGAATATCGAGTCTCCATCCCTCGAACAAATGACATTGAAAACCATGTGCCTGTATTCTAACACAGTGTAGATAGTTATACCAAGTGGAAGTGAAATGCATCATGTTAGCGCGCCGCCAATGGCTACATCTAGCCCAATGGTCAGGGTTACCAGCTGTTCCACATTGTGAGGGGTAGTACACAGCTGGGCAAATGTGTCCATACCAAAACCATGATAAATGTAAATATCTAGCGACCGTATGACAGAATTATATCCCACATTGCATGTAATAGTCACATACAATAGGTATGTCCGTATGTACCATACCACATGTGACAAGAAATAGAATAAGCAAGAAAATGAAACAGAAGGAGCATATAAACTGCTACAACAATAAGCTAACATGTAGGCAGAAAGGAAAAGTATTATCCATAGTGCTGACTGTGGGTATGTGTTGTCCTGTAAAATCAGATTTGTGTCTGGAATATATCCCATCCTGGACATATGAAAAGGTGGCACCCTACCAATGGTCAGAGCAGTCGGCCAAAATCCACCCATATGCGGTCCAAGCCGTACTTGTCAGGATGTGTCACAGTTGAATGGGTATTACCCGGGTGTACCAACCATGTCATGAAAGTTAAGTATGGGCGTGTACCTATGTGCGTGATGTACAGCATGTGGAAGGTGAAACATGCCAGGGTAGTCCACACAACCATACAGGTACCTGACATATGTAGTGTATGCAATGTGTTCCCTTGACCGTGTCATGGGCCATCAACCAAAGAAGTGATGGATGAAGTGTCAGGAATATGTGTGTGGGGGGATGGGTAATGGCATAATCCACAAAGGTGAGACTGTGTTGGATGCAGAATAGGTGAACTGGAGGTGTATGAGGAAGCAGCGGGTGAATCAGAAAGAAACACAAAGAACAAGTATACACATCTGCAATACAACCTGACAGGCCATACTGTAGAACACAATCACACAAACATATGAATATTAAAATGTGCGATACAAATGTACAGAAACGTCACCGGCACATACCCACAGAATAGTCTGGATGGAACTGGCCAATCCAAATGCAACACACCTGGATGCATAATTGAATACCCATCATGCCCTCCACAGCACACAACCCGCCCCCATACCTGAACGTCCACCAGATCCAGCCATACTCGGCCTACTAGCTTGGCGCAGCCATATCTACACATAGTGACCACTACTCATATGTAGTAGGGAGTGTCACCCTAGGCAGTGTCAGGATTGCAAACTATGTATCCCTTGCATGTAAAACCCTAACACATTTTTGTAAAGCCAAAAGAATGGATGGTATTGGTCTTGTTCAATTTTTGGATATCACTCATGGGATAAGTAACCTGTGTAAACATCAGACTGGGTATCACAACATGATGTCCAGTCCTGTAGACATCCGGACACAAGTTGAATGTGCAGTAGTGGTGCATGAGACTGTTCAGCCCTAGACGGTCATGCAGAACCTACTACCCAGGATCAAACACCTGCCCGTGACGCACGTATCCCCACATGAATAATCGAGAGAATATATTGTACACATTCGCATAGTGGCACTTGGAAATAGGGTGATTAAGGCACTGACGTAAACAGGGTACCTCCTGACCCACTGTGTGAGGGACAGTCACTGTTTGGGTAGGTGTGTCCTGACCAACAATGATACAATGGCAAATGTCCTGTGATTGTAGGAAATAACTATCTACCATACTTCATGTAACAGTTGCCTAAAGCAGTCATGTCTGGATATAAAATACGTAATTCGTACAAGAAGCAGACTAAGCAACTAAAGTGCTAAAGGAATAGACTCTCAGCTAGGAAAATATTGAATGTTCTAAACCCTGCACTGACCCTGGGTATGTGTTGGCCTAAACAATCTGGTGTCTCCAGAATATATCCTATATCCCCTCCTGTACATATGAAAATGTGGCAACCCTACCAATGGTCAGAGCATTTGCACAATAACTGGCCAGCCTCTTAATCACTCACAAAGCCAGTGACCTTTGGAGGAAAGGTGTTGAATGAGAATGACTAATGACAAGAATTAAGAGTAATAGATGCATTTAACTGCAGAAAATAAGTAGTAATACCAATCTGTCAACATGTTCCAAGTTAATAGTACTAATATTGTAGAAGTGTTCGTGATTGTCCCTGATTTGTCATTGCCTTGTCCCTGTCACTGTTGAAATTAGTCCCTGAGTATCACAGAGGTCCGTACACATATGTACACGAACCAATTGTCACATTTGTTGACAGGACTATTGCATACCTGTAGCGAATTCATAAGTGATGTCCAGAATAATATTCATCGTATATATGAATGAATGAAATAATCAAATGTGAAGGGAAACACCAGTGGAACCCCTCCCCCACCCTGTATCATGTAGTGGAACGACCCCCCACCCTATATTATGCAGTGACGACCTAATAATGTGGTCAGAGGTGACCAAACCCCTGCATCTGTAAACACAGATAGAATGTTAAAATCAGGACCAACTCTGTCCATGTGCTACGTCTGACATTTGAACAGGTATAGGGCAGTTCCAGTCACAAGTCAGACAAGCCTAAACCCGGACAAGCACATGAACACCCTGACAATCAAACACACGTATGTGCTAGGACTATAAGCGTTGGAGTTCTGAAAATCCTTGGAGTGAGTAAACATGCAGCACGGGTCCAGAGCAGTAGGGAATAGGGAATGTCACAAGTGTAGTACTGCAGTTTTCCCAGCAGGAAAATGGATGCCTGCTGTGTAAGTGAAGCAGTGAGGCATATGTTAGGGTAGCTATGAACCATGGGTATACATATAAATGAGGCAGACTACCAATAGTGTAGTGGTTAGAGCATCTGCCTAACGTAAAGGCATTCCTGGTGCAAGTACGACTATAGCACATATCAATTTATTGTGTAATGAATGCCTCTGTGCTGTAAAGCCAACATTTAAACATGTAAAGGTGAACGCGTGTTTTGCATGTGGCAGTTAACCGCATTCCATCAATCAAAGTGGTACTGTCATAAGGAATAAGGCACATGTAAGCACAAAGAAGTGGCAGTAAACATATGTAACTCACAATAAGGAGATGCAAGTGCCTGCTGGTGTAAGCAGCTTTAGCATAGCAAATGTATGTTGTTTTGTACAGATGTAACATATATATATATATATATATATATATATATATATATATATATATATATATATATATATATATATATATATATATATACAGATAGATAGATAGATGTGTGTATAGATAAATATCCACAGACATAAAAGAAATATGCAATTATATATATATATATATATATATATATATATATATATATATGTATATATATATATATATATATATATATATATATATATATATAATGAACGCCGAAAGCATACATAAGGGTTGTGAAGGGAATCTAGAGCAACTAAGGTATTATAAAGTGCTTGCAGCATATGTCAGATAAAGCTGCACAAGAGTGATTAGAGCACCGCTATGCACACCAGAGGCAGCGTTATACCAGTGGCCATAATATCGTTGAAGTGCTACATCAACATTATACACAGACCGAATGTAGTTCATGTTGTGACTACCTACACTTGTAACCCGCAAGTTGTTCGTAATCCATAACACCAGGAAAGGCACGTATGTGCAATTATAAATGGAGGGAGACCCTGTGAATACATGAGGTGGTACAAAATGTGTGTAGGGTCCCAATGTTCTGGAGAGGGCAATGTGTAAAGGTGTGTCATGGCTGTGATATCAGGTGGATAATGGCTGTTATGTGTGGAAACTCAACACGGGTGGGCTGGAGAAACTAAGGCTATGCGATTATGGACACAGGAGTGCTAGGGTTGGTTGTGCCGGTTGCAATAGAGCAGCCCGTGGTGGTCAGCTAGTACGTAGGTGCGATTCCAGGCTAGAGCGTCTTCTGCGTGGAGACATGCATGAATGGGCATACCATCGTTGGAGGTTGTGCGTCAGGGCTGGCAGCCCGGCACATAAAACCTATCTGCCAACCATTAGCAGACCGGAGTTCTGCTGTGGCAACCCCAAACTGGGAAAATCCGAAAGACACAACTACATGCAGACATCAATATGTTGACGTACAATCTCTGTAACACAAGCACTCCATTTATTAACATAAATAATATGAATGTGCACAGAAACAAATACAGTAGCAGGAATAATAGGCTGTGCAGATGAGAAATAGGTCAAATGACACTGTATCACATCACACTTATCAGCGGTACTCCAGACATGAAAACGTGTGACATCTGTTCGCTGTATAATGTGCTGTATACTGATTACAAGTTAACCGGAGTGAAGTGTCGGTGTCATAATGACTAAGGCAATAGTATGCTGTTGAAGCAGAGATAAAACCCAATACGCATGTGTAAGTGGGTATGTCCGGGAAATGCATTGGTTAACGGACACACAGATGTATATATAGATATATATATATATATATATATTTATATACACACACACATATATATATATATATATATATATATATATATATATATATATATACACACACACACACACACACAAAGATATATATATATATATATATATATATATATATATATATATATATATATATATATATATATATGTATATACATACATATACACATACAACAGTTATTGATATATACACATACACACAAAACAAATATATATGTCATTGTAGATATACACATGTACATAACTAGGTTACTTTACAGCAATTACGGGTAACATATGTTCAGACCGGGCATATGTGACTGGGAGGTCCAATAAACAAACGTTGACCTCCCACACCACCCAGCTAGGCCGGTCAGACATACAGACAGGCAATAAAGATAAATACACTGCTGCCGTCCAAAACACTGGCAGGAAAGTACCAGTGGGAGAGATCTGCAAGGTCTACACTTTAAACATGGATATCGGTGTCCCTTGCGGGACACCAAAAATTCACTCTACTTGTGAATCCCTGGTTATCGATGCGAGCAGGATGTAGGTGTACATGGAACAGTAGGTTGTGCAAGTGTAATAACACATGGGTTGACAAAACGTACGACATGTGTCCCGAGACGGGGAGAGTGGGCAATGTGTGCTCATACCCCAGCTGCGCTCACAGTAAGTATTTGTCATGAGTGCTGTAGAGGGGTGCCAGGTAGGTGAATCATGGGTATGCAATAATTGGCTTAAGTGTGCAGATGCTGGCTGGCAGAGATGTCGTAGGCCCGCCCAGTGGAAGTCATTAATATTCCTATGTGGGCATAGCAGATGCCTAGACCTCCCAAACCTGAAGAGCACATCTACTGGATAGTCTGTAAACCATTGGGGGAACACATAGGGACCATATCAGTGCCGTGTACCCGATTAGCATGGACGTCCATAGTTATGAATCAGAATGTAACCAAGTCCAACTAAACACTTCCAGAACTAGTGATATTAGGTGGACAGGTGGCGGAATACAGGTAATGACTGATGACAACATGTATGAGTCATAAACAACATGTACCTCGACAAACGTGAATGAATACATATGCTCTGCGACTGTCAATGTGTCTGGTTAATAGAACCAATCATCTAAATGTGTCCCACAGGGTGTTATGCAGTGTCCCTGATACAGTGTTCATTCTCCCCCATTGGTATGTAAGGTCTGCTAGTGACGGAAAGCACATATTTCACTGATCACCTTAGGTAGATGATAGCATAATTGATGTGGATTGCCACCTGTTCGCCTTTGTGAGGGACACACCACTCTGGGCAGTTGTGTCCTGCAAAATGAATGTTATGGCATATGGCCTGTGAGTTCGGGAAAGGAGGTCATATATTGTATGTAGCGGTGTCATAAAATTATTTTGTTGTATCAGAAACAGCTACATGTTATAGGAAACAGTATTAGCAACTATAATGCTACAAGAATAACCTTAAAGTTTGCAAACCGGTGAAGTAGTCAGTTTACTACTGGTTGTGGGTATGTGTTGCCTTGCCAAATGTGATAGCTCTACATATAGGTCCTATAGGGCTGCCACCATTCCGAATGGCCAAAGTGGGACCTGCTCTGTAGAAATGTCAGACGTACTAGGGCAGAACATACCTACAGCCACGCATAGTACAGAAATATACATATTAGCACAAATCAAAGCTTAGTCTAGCAGCAGTCAAGTTGCTTATGCTATGTCACATAACATATCGACATGTCATGTATACAAGACCCGTTACATGAAACTATTACAGACACGTAGAATATAAGAATGTCCTCTAATCAGGACAGTTTCAATGGCTAGAGTATTGTCACATGGCATATATGCCTAATGAGGGACTCTCCCATGCAAAGTGGGAAAGGTGTTACCCCTACAGTCTCCCGTCGTCCAATCTAAAAGGTGGAAAACCTACATTAGGTATGCGGTAGCATGACCCGGCAGAGAGCTGCATTAACCAAATAACATTCACTTGTCAGCATTGCATAGTATCGGTTCCCATGTATCAGCCAGATGAGAGCAGATTGTATGAGGAACACGCATATAATATGATTATGTCACTGTACAGGCCGCCGAGTCCGTACAGTTGAATGCCTGCCATCGCCTAATGGTTAGACATACCCGATACTGTAATCATGTAGTCCGGTGTAATATGCATCACAAGGGATCACACACACCCAGCGTGAGTGACAAATGTAAGCACAAATGTCAGTGAGCAAGTGGGTGTAAGTGTGTTTGTTTACCAGTATGCCAGTAGTGCACTGTTAAAGAAATATGGAGTCTAAACAGATATAAGGAGCTGTAACCAGAGGTCAGTAGTGCTTAACACCATGCAAATCCATGCACAACCACTCCCAACTGCTGGAATGTGCCTTACCCACTCCATATCCAAAGGCGTTGTTCTGTCCACAAACAAAGAACCGTCCTTTGCACATGTTGGTAGCAATACCCTGCGCACATAGCTCATGTGAATTACCAATCCACCATGGCATATGTACAGACAATAGACCACACACAAACCATACAGCACAGTCATCCAACAGTATAGCAATGTACTGGCAGATATGTCCGGACCACTGGTGTTTGCAGACCTGGCCGTCCTGTGTTTCAGTGTGTGAGCATGCCCAGTATGACTGTTACGCATGCTGTCGACTGACATTACCATCATACCATCATGTGTTTGAGCATGCCAAGTATGATCAATTAGATCGCATGTGTCACATGTCCAGATAGTAAGTACTGTGGTGCCAACCCCTGCGTTCTATACCGACAGGTGGCATGCTGTGTGAGCAGGGTAGCTAATGGTCATGTGGCATTGACAGTTGCTACTTTTCTGCATAGCATGGGGGGACATCCAACTGCATCCACAGTCCTACACAGCACCGGGGGTGGCGTACATGACTCTCACATGTGTACGTTGGAAGGGGGGCACAGCTGACAGTTGTACACATTTGCCACTACTGTACTGGTATGCCAGGTATTCCATGTCAGTGTGTCAACCTACCTAAATTGCTGGTTGGAGGCATACCAGTGTACGTCAGATCCTAGCTTTAATTACCAGCATAGTGGTGTCGGACGTCCTAGCCTTCACAACTTACATCCAACTGCCTGGCCTGCTGTAGTCTGTGTGTGTCTGTGGGGGGTTGGGGTCATTCACTGGGCATATCCAGAGGCCATTGTATATCATTTGTCTGTACTGGTCTACACCTGTCCAGCTGTATGGAACTTGTGTGGGCTGTATGGACACACATGATGTTCAGCCCATAACCTGCAGTGGGTTAGGACACCCTGTGTACTACTGGCTACTATTGTGACCCTGGTATGTGCTACAGATGTCATGGTGCCACTATGAGCATGTACTGTCTGCTGCCTTAACATTCGGCTACCAAATTCTCTTGTATGCTCACATCCATACCATAGCAATGGGTAAATACACATTCTAATACAACTGCCAATTGTTAGGTCAATAGACTTACCTTGGGGGTGTTCAGGACCTGAGGATGGCGCTGGAGGGCTGCCTATGTCGGATGCACTCAGTGCATTTCCTATACATGGCTGAGCACAGGTAGTGTCATGTTTGGCATCCATTGTACTGTGTGCGAGTCAGAGAGGGTGAAATCCCTGGGTACCTACTGTGTCAGTGCATATGCCTTGTGTTGCCTCTTTGCCAAGGGCAGGTCATACTGTGCACGGCCCTTTCGCCTACTGGTCCCAGCTCAGGTAGTTCCTCCTCCAAGTCACACCGTGCCTGTACAGGCCATGGCATTGGTGGTGGGCCGTGTGGCCCTGCCCCATGCTGTTCCTGCTGCAACTGTTACTGCAGGATCAGATTGTGTAGCATAGCAAATACCATAACAATTTGTGTGCATGTAGCTAGTGAATACTGCAGGGCTCCACCGGATGTGTCCAGATACCAGAACTGTGACCTGAGCATCCCAAATACATGCTCAATTATATGTCTTGCCTGTGCATCTGCCTCATTATGGTGTGATTGTTCAGGTGTGTGTGCATTGTTGATGGGTGTCATCAGCCATGACTCCAGTGGTTACCCAGCATCCCCCACTAGGAGACTGTAGGGGATGTCCATACTGGCAAAGGTGTGGTACAGCTGCGTCAGATGCCATATATCGGAATCGTCATAGCTTCCAGGGCAGACAGCACACACATTCAGTTTAATGCCCTGGCCATCGCATATGGCCTAGCTGTTGGAGGGTATGCCCCTGCAGTTGATGTAGGCCCTACCCCACTCACCGGGTGGTGCTTTGATGCATACGTGCATGCAGGCTATAGCACCCAGTACCCCAGGGTAGTCAGCCATGTGGTGGAAGAGATGCATATTGCTGGTCTACTAATCACGTGTGTTGAGGACATGTACGTGCTCACTAGCATGTGTTGACATGGCGTCTGTGAACTGGTGCAATACTATGGATGCAGATGCCTGTGAGATCACCATGATATCCCCAGTTGTGCTTTGGTAGGTACCTGTGGCTAGTATACCTAGACCAACACATACCATGGTATCCACTGTGATGGGTTCCCCTCGGCCTGTTTGATGTGTCAGGTGTGGCAGGCACAGGTCAACAAGCTGCTGTATGAGGTCTCTGTCCACCCCATAGTGCTCCACTATCCCCAGGTCATGTAGCCCCTGGTAAGTCACTCTAGGTCTGTAAAGTCTTATGTCACCCCACTACGGGTTGTTCAGCAGCATACACATCCTCACCTCCCTCAGCCTCCTGCACATGTTGGTCTATGTTGTTTGCTGCAGCCCTTCTCATTTGGTTGGACTGTGTTTTGAAATGTCCCCGCATGTATACACCGTTGGTGTAGAGTGTGGAGGAAATCTGTGTGTATGGTACTTGCTCACATTACCGTAGTGTTCTGGTGCGGGCTGGCCATGTAATCTGCTGATTGTGCTGATCATCACCTGTTTGTGCAGCCTGTTCACCTTGACTACCCCACTACTGCTTTTGTTCCTCCCAATGTCACCAGGCAGGTATAGACACACCCCTAGCTTAGGCATGCTAAGGCAGGATCAATCCCGAGGCACAGGTCTCCAATGTACGTACAGTATGCCTGACCCCCCCTCCCATGCTTTCATCTATATTTGAGCCCTGTACCCAGCTATCTACACACATACACTCCAGGGATCTGCATCACACCCTGGGGATAAATGGGATTCACTATTGTCAACCTCATCTGCATAGTATAGTCTTCTAATGCATAGTTATATGACCCATACCGAACATCCAAATTAATAACCACTGCTTATTGTCACGCAGATCCGTACACAACTGGTTAAAGGTGCCTTACTATCACTGTATTCGATGTCCCTTGGTCTTCTCAGCAACAAAATAACCGGTGTCTATACGACTAGAACCCAGGACCCTGCACACCACAGACAATGTGCTTTACCACTACGTCATGGCAGATATACATACATCCGAGGTGATCACATACAGATCATCCAGCACAAACATTCAATAGTGCTAATGTCCGCATACATATATGTATATATCTATGTCTATCTATCTGTATCTACATATATCATATATATTATATATATACATATATATATATATATATATATATATATATATATATATATATATATATATATATATATATATATACATACATACACACACATATACATATACACACATACGTAGATATTGCATTTATATCACAACAGCGGACCACATGACACCAAAGCATTAGACAAGAATGAAAAGGAAACTACATGTGTCACCTACATTATGTAGTGTTGTTACTATCAAGGCAAGTGTGTTTCGTTGCGTCACATGGGTTAGACTGTATTAAGGGTACAAGTAGGGCTGCTGACATTTACTCACCAGACCTATTGGCGAATGTATGTGTTGACAACCCAGTGTCTTGGCCGATTATGCGAGTTGTGGACACTATATAGGAAAGTAACAAAACACACTCAACACATCCTGAAGCTAGTCACCCACAGATACCAACGCATAAGGTATGACTGCCAAACACACACACCTGCCATGCCTTGGAATCGAGCACCTACCTGTCTATTCAATCACACTACAGCATTACACAGTAACAGAATGCGCTACCGAGATTACTGGATCACAGCACTCCCAGAGGCATACGTCTAGGTGCGTGACATCATCAGTAAATGCAAAGATGTCATTAGGGAGTGAATGGGGAGTGAGCTGTCGAAAAACATTACTCTGTCCCCAGGCAGCTGGAAACACACACACACATGGCAGGGCTGGGATTAGAACATAGACCTGACTACCTTATCACACTACCGCATTACGCAGTTACAGAACGTGCTACCGAGATTATTGGATCAGAGCACTCCCAGAGGCATACTTCTAGGTGGGTGACATCATCAGCAAAGGCAAAGCCGCCGATAGGGAGTGTACGGAGAGTGAGCTATCTAAAACATTACTCTGTCCCCAGGCAGCTGGAAACACACACACACACTGCAGGGCTAGGATTAGAACATAAACCTGACTACCTTATCACACTACAGCATTACGCAGTTACAGAATGTGCAATCAAGATAACTGGATCGCAGCACTCCCAAAGGCATACTTCTAGGTGGGTGACATCATCAGCAAAGGCAAAGGCAAAGATGCCGATAGGGAGTGTACGGAGAGTGAGCTGTCTAAAAACATTACACTGTCCCCAGGCAGCTGGAAACACACACACGGCAGGGCTGGGATTAGAACATAGACCTGACTCCCTTATCACACTACAACAATACGCAGTTACAGAACGCGCTACCGAGATTACTGGATCACAACACTCCCAGAGGCATACTTCTAGGTGGGGGACATTATTAGCAAAGGCAAAGACACCGATAGGGATTGTATGGAGTGTGATCAGTCTAAAAGCATATTAGTGTCCCAAGGCAGACAGAGATGAACACACGGCAGTGGTGTGAGCAGGGCAACTGGCTATCTACGGAGCACTAATACAACACTACATAGATACAAGATGCGCCACAGACAGTACATCTTTCAAGACAGTCAATATGACCTTCTAGGAATGCAGATCGACATGGATGCTGGCAGTTATGGTGTACATACCTGTGAACCAGTGTGGTAAATTTAGGAATTATACAGCTGTAACAGATAACTGTTGCTGTACACCAGGCAACACACCCATGTTTGGATGTGACATACATGTAACCGCCGTGGATATGTACATGCCCCACACACACACACACACACACACACACACACACACACACACAACACATATGTACATAGCATAGCTAATGCTGTCCTTCGTGCAGACACGTGGCTACAGCGATTACACACATGCACATGGAAGGTAGGTCCATGGCTGTTCAATGCTAACAGTACACAAGGTAGCAATGTTGAGTTAACATTCCCTCTGTACTGGTTAAAGATGACAACTATCATAGCATACAACAGTCCATGTGTCATGTATGTCACACATGTTCACTAATTGCAATGCATACAAACATGGTTACATGACAGGAATGTAGGACCTATACACATGTACATGTAGTGGTGTGCATTCAGCTACCATGCATGAGCAGTAGCTAATGTTTACAGTTTATCTGTGTCTGACTACAGTGTGCAGTTGCAATGCAGTCCCATCATTGACACCTGTATATGGTGCAATACTGACAATACAGTAAGATGTACATCAGGTATGGATGGATGTGTGTACATAAAGTGGTGAGCCACCTTTGCAGATGGATGTTTGCTGAAGACAGCTCACCGGTATTTCACAAGCCGTCCTACCATAACATATGCAAACAGTAAGCTATGTTTCCGGTAATTGAAGGTGAAGATATACAACCTACACAGCAGTCAGGGTGTCACTGACTGTAAAGCAGTTGACGCCTGTATCACTTAAGTCCTCCCATGTGCATATAGCAGCACACTTGCCGAAGGTAGCGTCGGTACACATTGTAATGCGGGCAATACTGCTGCATGTCTGTCAGACTTATCAGAAGATAGCAGGTGTTTCTTTCACAGTACTGCCATGTGTGTTTGCCTCTGTGACCATATATGCCACTTATGGTGGGGAATACATCCCAATTGTTACACACCCCTGTACACTGTTGTAGAGATCTGTACATATTGCAGTGTAGACAGCAAGACATAGGCAGGGGTGGTGTGTGTATCACACACATTAGCTATCTGTATGTTTATGACATGTGGACCCCAGTGTGTGTATGTGTATGTATGTATGGCTGTCTGGTGCATGGAGTGAGGATGTATGCTACCATTGAGAACAGATAGGGCCCCTAACCCCTTAAGGTGATGCAATCTACTACCCTGTTGATGCCGTCAGTCTTACACATTACTGACTACATGTACATGCTCATTCTCTGTGTCACTTCATGTGGGTGCACAGTACTGTAATGGTGATTAGCACATAGGCAGGGGTCCTCACCTCAACACTATCAAGTGTGTGTTACAGTGTCATTGACCCCATGAGTGTGGGCATGTTACTGTGTGTGTCTGTGTATGTCTGTGTGTGTTCACATCCTGTAATGCGACAGTGTTTTACTGCTACACAGTGAGTCCTCATGCTATCAACTGGCCCCTACCCTTGACATCAGCTAGACTGCTGTGTAAACCCCCTGCACCATGTAGCTGTACCTGTGAAGTCACCTGGTATGGATGTCCTGTCTCTAGCCACTGTAGCCTAGTGCACAGCTCACATGCTCCTGGATCAGTAGGTGTGTAGAGATCTATGGAATGTCAGCCTTTCTAATGGTGAGGTAGAGGCTACGTATAGCATGCTGGTATTGCCATCCATGCCTGTGAGTACTCCACATTTACACATGTGAAACTGGAAACACTGGTACTTAATGGCACATGCAATTAGACCTGAAGGAGGGAAGCAGGGCATCCTTACCAACATGCTGTTACTGTTGTTACCAAGACACATACTGTGAACATAAAACAATGCATTCTAACTGCAAACACTGTTACATAATGGCACATGCAATTAGACCTTCAGGAGGGATGCAGGGCATCATTACCAACATGCTGTGACTGTTGTTACCAAGACACATGCTGTGAACATAAAACAATGCAGTCTAATCCTGTACTACATGGTATGTCTGCTGCATGCCAACAGTGCACAACAATTGTAATATACAACTATCTCACTATTCTGTTCACCCTGTGCATCAGACCATATGAGCATGTCCCTGCACCGATGGTGTGGATGACAGGAATGCGGCACAAGCATCATCATATGCACAGGGTGATAATGTTTGCCAGGGGCCTAGGCTGCACCAGTGGATGACATCATGTGTGTGGGTTAGGGCCTGTGATCTACTTGGACATGTGTGGTTGTTATGCATGAGGGTGCTGGTGCCCTACAGATGTTTCTGGTGTGTGAGTGTATGTATGCACACAGTTCTGCCATGTATCCGGCCTACACAGGGGTATTATTGACAGCTCCAGATTGTACAGACCAGGATGTACAGCTCACTGTGTCCGTCCACAGTCACGTGACCTGTGCCTGCCAGGGGTTGCACGGGCACTATCAGACAGAGGTACAGAATGGGTACTGTCCGATGACACATGTCCACTGGAACCGTGCCCCCCTGGGACCATCCAGGGCCACGTCCACGTGGCCTGCTGTGTCCTGGTGTGGACAGCGCAGCACCAGCTGCACTGCTGCTGCTACCGGCACTATGGGAGTGGGCATGTGAGGTAGCTCATTCACGTAGACCTGCACCAGGTGGTGTAGCTGGCCTATATCCACATGGCCTATGCCTTACTCCTACCAGATGTTCCAGCACAGACAGCTCACGATCACAGATTGCCATGCTGCAGTCAAGGATTCCAACCATGTCACCCAATCGCCTGTCCAAAATGTCAGCAATCTGCTGTTGAGCATTTGCCAATGCCTGGATGTTTTCATTTAAAGAACAGATAGCAGCCCTCTGAAGCCTCTGCCCTTCTCTGTTCTGCCGTTCAGCACGTGCCTGTGCCACCATTACAGTCTGAAACATGTGTCAGGTGACACCAGCTGCTGTGCTCTGTCGTGCAGGTGCATGTCAGCCAGGGGTTTTCCTACAAGCAGCACTGGCCATATGCCTGTGTGGCACATCTGCGGTCATTTCATTGACACCATGGTGTTACGACACACATTCCGTATCCACCACACATTCCTGTTCTGAGCTAACACATGGTAACTGTCCTTCCTCTAT
This sequence comes from Protopterus annectens, assembly GCF_019279795.1. Taxonomy (NCBI): domain Eukaryota; kingdom Metazoa; phylum Chordata; order Ceratodontiformes; family Protopteridae; genus Protopterus; species Protopterus annectens. Next base: position 1,950,876,837 of record NC_056741.1, read on the forward strand.
GGCCACTGGTGATGGGGTATGTGTTGGCATGAGAACTGTGTGCGGGGAAGAGGGGGATATAGGTGGGATGGCAACCAAAGGCACAGATTCAGCCCCTGACAACCCTGCCTGTACCTCAAGCATATGTTCATCACTGTAGAGTCTGTGGGGACACTAACAGCAGATGGACTGCAGGAGGGCAACGCACCTACATCACCTGTGAAGGCAAACAAAGACTCTACATTACAATAGAGACACACACACACACACACACACACACACACACACACACACACACACACACACACACACACACACACACACACACACACACACACACACACACAGACAGACACACACAGACAGACACACATGGACAGACACACATAGTCACACACAGACACACACAGACAACCATGCATGTGATATGACAGAAGGCATGCAGCATGCATGTGATACAGCAGACGGCATGCAGCTCAGACATTAACAGTGTTAGTTAGATTACATCCATGGGTTGCACACAACAGCAAGCATGTGTCATAGCAGAAGCCATGCATTTCACACAATCATGGTAGTAAGCATGCATCCCTGTGATACACCATGTGGACCAGCACAGGTAAACAGTACAAATGGCTGATGTGAGGCATATGTCCTTGACATTAACATGTAGTATGACATGTAATCTGCTGATGTGTGCAATGGCATGCATACATGTTTGACACAATGGTATCCTGACACATGTACAGTGGTGTAATTGTGTCACATTGCAGTGTTGTCTGTATGCCCTACAGATAGAATGCACTTTTAGCAGATGTGTATGAACATTGAGGGTGGTATGAGGCATCTATATTGCTATACAGTGTGAAGTACAGACACAGTTCCATTGCATGGAATCATGAGGCATCTCTATTGCTATACAGTGTGGAATACACATACAGTGCATAGCCATGACTGCGTGCATAAACAATACATACATACTGTGGATTGTGACCCACGTCGCTGAGGTGTATACACACTAAACCATGCTGTGTCGTGTGTGACAGGTCACCGGACGACATACCGATGACACCCCTGCACAACTGCTAACATGTCTTAGCTGCCTGTCAACCATGTCCACACATGGCAGACTGCTCAATACACCATGTTCCACATGACATTTATGTACCACACACATGAGGTGCACAGCTGACAGTGATGTCCAACAGCAGCAAGGGAAATGCACGGTATCTCTGGCCTGATGTGGTGTCTGTGTATGTATGTGGAAGCTGTACAGGTGACTACTTTCATGCTGTGACACAGTCATGATGTGCAACACATCGTATGTGGTCATATTAAGTGACACCTCCACAAGCTGCGTACAGGCTGTTAGGATGTCCAGTGTTCCACATCTACTATATAACCATTCAACAAAGGCTATAGTTGGACCATGTGTAGACAATGTGCAACAGGGTGCACACACATACACATCACTTCTACTGTGTGTTACTACATGCCTCTGGCCATCCTCCATGACCATGTGTGAACATGTGTTGGCTAGATGTGATACATCTGGCCATCTATGTCACATGTCTGTGTTGTCCCATATGACATACACCCATAGATGTCAGATACTCCAGTGTCCACAGGGTTATACAGACAAAGAGTTGTATGTTTGGTATGTGGGGTATGTTTTATGGGATAGCATGACAATGTTGCAGCCAGACCACTACATATCTGGGACATGTCGGCTGGCACATCACAATGTCTGCACTCATTGCAGGGGCACATTCCACAATGGTGAATCATGTGGGCTGCCCATATCCCAGCTCATAGTGTAGTACTGTTTGCGTACCCCACATGTGTTGTTCTGATGTATAGTACATATTCCTGCATTGAACAATGCTTCCACCATTGTATGGACAGCTGTCCACACATCTAGCAATGACAGTTACTATGGTTTCATGTTGTTGTTTCATTTGGTTTGTATATATTGCACATGGGTAGCCAGTGTGGTTGATGAAAGCTGTGACCTGTGTATCATGACTGGACCATACATTATGTGTACATGTGTTAACTGGCCACATGGTGAATAGCTCTATGCATTCACATGCCTGATACTGATAACTGTCTCACTTGCAACGGACTGCTGTCTCTACGGCATGCCAGAGGTACCTGTATAGGGGTGACACATCAGTTTGATCATTATCCATGACTGTATGACAGCTACAGGGTGCACTTTGCATGTTAATACATTCGCAGGACAATAGCATATACTATGGAGTATGCACATGTGTGCATACACAGGGTAGCATACTATAGTATGCGGCATGTGTGTAAACATACCTTGCATATGATGTTACATTACATAGTGTACAGTGACACATGCGACTAAATGGGATATAATATTTATATGTGCAGTAGTGACTTACCAGGCAACTCCAGGCTCTGTGGTTGGGAGACACCCACCTCCACGATGGCAGCTAGAGTTTGTGGATGCTGTTCTGATGGGGTCCCCAGACTGGCCAGTAGCTCCTCAGTAGGTGTGAGTGGGGGCTGGGTTGGTGGCCCACCACCTGTTCTACCTTGTTCCCTGGCGATTGCATTGGCACTCTGTTTTGCATGTCAGATCAGGTCCATGCAGTGTCTGCGCACCTGCTGGTAGGTGCGATTATTGCCACCCACGTCATTGACCCTCCTGCGAAGTTCCTGCCACAGGTCATCGCACTGCTGGGCATGCTGTGGCACATGGCTGAACAATACCTCATAGTTATCATGGAGGTATGGCATGAGGGCATCATCCTCCAAGCGGCTATATGCCGGCAGTCGTGATCAAGGCATTATCTGTAAGACATAATTATGGAGACAGGTCACAGCATCTCAAAGATGCGCAGAGATACAGATGCACATTCATGTGTATAACATTTAGTACTTATGAACAGTTGTCTTTGCAAATCATCATGACACTCACAAGACTGACATGTTTGTTTCATACACATGTAACACTCGATGGGGATTGGATATTATAACCATATATGTGTGTCACTTCATTACATTGCTCATACTCCATGTGAATGCTGTCTTGATGTGGGCATGTCTGTTTGCCTGTACTGGTGTTCTTACCTATCAGCGCATGCCTGGATGTGTGTACATTAATGCTGTTGACCTTGATGCTGTGTATATGTCACATATCATCACATACACTGCCTTCACGGACATGGGCAGTGACAATGCAGACATGTGCACGGAAACCTTTACAAGCATGTGTTTTGCCATATACATCTACACGGCACTGTACAACAATTCAGCATCCTGCCACGTATCGCCAGTGTTGCACATGTGATACACATGGGACAATGGCTAGCCAGATGGTATTTGCAGGGATGGTTATCAACTATAGCATGTACGGCCAAGATCATGTAGTAGTGTGTATGCCCTGGGCCATGTATGGGCATAAGATGTCAGGTTTTCTAGCTGTATCCGACAGCCATGTTCCCGCTGACAGTTGAATCAGTGCCACATTACTGATCCAGACAGTCACTGATACATCTACCATGCGGTCATTGCACCATGTATGACAGAGGTGACATGTGCAGCTTTGCTGGACAGGGTTGCATGGTATGGCAGGTGTATGTCACATGTATGGCACATGGATCTGTCCAGCATGTGGCGACCCTTGTACTAGGATGGTGGCTGTCCATGACATATGTCTTTCAGATCAGGATATGTACATGTAGCATGTCAAACATCACAGTGTTGCACATGTCTTTATGCAGGGTAGGCAGCATGCTGCATAGTGGAGATGAGGATTGTGAAGGCTGGTGATGCCCATCCAAGCATGGCCAATACCCCTTAAAGGTGATATGTGATCCGATATTGGTCATGTGAGTGCTGAGTATGGCTGTCCAATGATCTCCATGCTTATGGATGGCACCCTGTAATGTCTTGGGTTGTCTCTTATGACTACCTAATAGGCCTGGTGATGTCACTAGCTCAGGGAGGTAAACTGCACAGCACTATCTCTTACACACAGTGTCCATAATGCTGACCACTGCCGAGGTGGTAGTTAATGGGTACAGAGTTATTAACATAGTGGTGACAATGCAATAAGCATTTGTCAGATTGTGCACATATGTCACGCACCTCACCCACAAAGCCCATGCTGTATGTTGTCCACAACACTGAGTCAGCTATTGCTCCTAGGTCATGGCCATTCACATTCTCACATATGCAAATGCCACCCATTTGTCTGTGTGGTATGGGCTACAATGACAGGGGAGTACAAAGCATTAACCCTGTTTTACTGTAGCTGCCACTGGTGTGCTATGCACATTTCACTCAGACACCTTTTGTAGTGTTGCTTCTGTGAACAGGCCACTAGTAGAACACTCCTGTGACATACGATGGTACATGTAGTATACTGAGTGTAGGTGGGACACAGTATGGGTGATGATGTCCTCTGACCTGTCACAGGTATGCTATGCAGTGTGTATTCATTGGTACTGTCATCTACATCTGTACTGCTAACAACATCTACGTTGATTAAGGTTCATAGGCTTTCAGACCATACTCAGCAGGGTAATAGTGCTGTGCCTCCCATTATGAATGGCGTCTCCACTTTGTGGGTTGTGATAACTGTTAGTGTGATCCATTCCGTATTTTCACAGACTGCCATGAACCTATGTTTTACATGGCAGTGTATGTGTAGAGCCAACTGTTTTGCCATATGTGTATTATGCGACCAGGGATTTGAACAGGTCACATGCAGCCGAAGTGTACCTTGTACCAGCATAGTTATGGTTACAAGGGCTCTGTAATGTTCATGGATATGTGATTGTGTACCTATTGGGGGGCAGTGAGTTTAAATTATCCAACACCCTATCTGTATTGCTTATTCATGCTCAGCACTTGTTCAGAACATGTACACACTTCATGAGCTACTAATTACTATATCACTCAATCCTACTCATTTCCTACAGGTAAACACTGTTTGTCCTTACATTTCCAGCATGCTTACAGTACACCAGCTGTTGTACACACTTACCTCACGTATCTTGTGTGTAATGGTTGACTAGACAGGCATGTCCAAATGTCAATTACCAGTGTTATTGACTGTCTATATGATGAATGTGGGCAACATGAGGCAATATAGCAATCAGCTCATGTACACAGTCAATGCTCACCTCCTAACATACGACACTACAGCCTATGGGAGATGCACATATGTAGCCATGCTGGAGGTAATGCTTTCTCCAACCCAGACTTACCCTGACAATCATGTGGGGATGTTAAACATTTGCAACACACCCCACTCATCACATAGTCTCAGTAGATCTCCACCACCACAGGCCACACAAAGTAAGAGTACAACATTTGCGGAGCCTCTCCATACTACTCTATGTAGGCAACAGAGGCAGCCCCCATCACCAAACACAACACCAATTACTTATAGCCCACAGACTCATGTGAGTCCGTCAACTACAGCCAATAGTGTGTTATAACATACCCAACACACTAGTCATAGGTGACTCTGTAGGCGGTCACACTGATGTCCCACTCAGCAGGCCACACAAGGCGACAGTCACTGTCATCTGGCTGTCGGGTAACAGGATCCACAACATGACCTATGCACTCAGGTCACTCCTCAACAAGGACAATATGACTGTCATTCTCCACGTTAGTGTGAATGCCCTGAGATGTAACTTCCAGGGACTTGCAATAGCTCTCCAATCTTGTAGCCCAGGCAGGTATTGCCCTAGCCCTAAGAAGCATTCTGCATTAGTCCAGACTGATGGCACAGTAGAACAACAGAATTATTCATGTCAACAGTTGCCTATGCTTCTGGTGTCATTCCAAGGGTATCCAGTACAGTATCTGTCTGCTTTGAATGAAATGGTCGACAAACCACAATGCTTTGCCACAGATGGCCTGCACCTGTCAGCCCTGGGATTATGGGTAACATCTCAGGCTCTGGCTGCCCCTATACTGCCTGTTTTAGACACATTTCAGAAACATATTCACCACCAGAACAGATACAGGCAAGCAAAACCTGAGGGTATTGTTACTCAATGCTTGACATCTTCATCTCAAACACACTCATCTGAGGCACTCCTTATAATGGACCACTTCAATGTCTCTGCAGTGACTGTGACTTGCTTCTAGACTCCAGAGAGCACCCCTGCACTGACAGGCTATTACACAGACCACACCTTTCAGTCATGTAACCAGGACCAGAACACCCACAGCGGAGGTGTGTCCATATTTCACAGGGATGTACACACTTCCATGCTGGTTGCTTAGCACAATGCATCCGAGGCAATCCAAGTGCAACTAACTGTGGCCAGAACTGTTATACAAATTGTAGCTTGCTACGGATTCCACACCATACCCCATGGTTAATGGCCCTCATTTCTTGCTGTACTGGAAAGTAGGGTTCAAACAGGAACTACTGATGTGACACTGACACTACCCCACACCTAACTGTGATACCTACTCATGCACCGACACATTAGGCCAACACTTTCGTGGGTTTATAAACTCCATTTGGCTGGATCAACCTATACACACCACCACCAAGGCCAACAATATCGTAGACCTGGACATTACCAACATGTGTGACTGGTGTTACACACCTGGGGTATCCCCTCGTTGGTCAGTTCCAAATGTATGCTAATCACCCTTGTTATCCACATCCTGGCACCACACCCTTCACGGAAAACACAGTACAATATTTCTACAAAGCCAACTTCATGCTTTGTATGACAGAAGTAGTAAACGCCATGACACCCGTGCAGATGGACAATATAGTTACAAACGCAGAAACATTCCCAACTGCACTTCATTAGCACTTACACGACTGCATGGATCATGCTATCCCAAACAGAGCCATGACAGTACCCACCACATAACGGACGCCCCTCTGGGGGTCCACTGCCATGGACATACTGCACGACAGAAGGAGACAGTTGCAAAGTAGGGTACACTCCCATGGGTGGGGTAGCTCCCTAGTCAGCCTCAGTAGAATTCTGGGATCCCTTTTTACATCCTCCAACAATAGCTACATAAACATTACTGCGACACATTCAAAGGACTACCACTAAGCATTATGGAGGTATGTCACTACTCTCGATGGCAATACCCACATCTGCTCTGACATACAACGGTTAGGCAGAAACATTACAGAACCAACTGATATTGGCAACAACCTGGCAGCTAACTTTACACCCCTCTCACACTCTAAAGGGCCCACATCTATACAGAATCAATGCAGAGTCCCTGCGGTCACAACTACGCCATTCAGACCTGCTCTCTCTAAAGCCTGGAACACACACTCCATGTGACCATCCAACATCCCATGCTGCGATTTACACAAACCTCAGTATGGCATGGCTCCCCACTTGGGCACCAGATTCACTAATAGCCTTGTATCAGGCATTGTGGACCCTGAATGGTGCACAGCAACAGTTATCACACTCCACAGAGGTGGCACCACAATGGACCAGAGGAACTGTTGCCCTATACGACTGACTAGACCGTTCTGCAAGGCTATTGAGAACATCATCATGGAAGTCATTCACAGAGATATTGTTGGCCTCCAAACCCTTGATACCACCCAGGTTGGATTTGTTAGGGCCACACCATGGCTCCTACACCTGGTGGAGTCCTTTGAGACAGTTACCAAGGTAGTAGATGATGGTAAGGGGGTCCACACAGCCTACCTTGTCCTCTCATTGGCTTTCAGCACCATTCATCATTCTGGTATTTTCAATATACACATCCACCTGCACAGCGACCCATACATCTTGAGATGTTATGCAAAGTGGCTCATGGACAGGACACATGCTGTGAGGGTAGCATACCACAGTTCCTACTGTACATCAGTTACAATTGGCATACCCCAGTCCTCGGTCATAGGGACCCTCATGTTCGTTATATGCTTCCCTGAGGTACTGTCTAGCAAAAAAGACTTTCCCTGAATAGGTTTCCAGACGACTGCAAACTAAGGGCCATGATTGATTCACCAGCTAATATACACACCCTCCATACGGATATCACTGTGACGGATACCTGGTGTCGGTAACATGGCCTCAAGCAGCATGGCAGAAGGTGCATAGACATCCCCTTTGGATTACAACAATCACCCTATGACTTTCACATAGGTGGTAGTCCCCTACATACATAAAACATTATAAGGGATCTTAGTACACACATAGATAGCACCCACTCCTTTGATAACCTTATTGCCAAGGGGGCGTGGATATCCTTCTACATGGCCACCCTAATCTGTAATGGTTTGTAGCCGGAACAAAGGCAGCCATTGTACCTCTATACTCCTGACTTATGAAACACATTCAGGGGTACAACACCCCCTTTGGGGTGTACCTTACAGGACAGCAATGGCTTTAAATACCACAACATTAATGCACCAACAGTATTACTCACCTCCAAAGGATGACGTATGCAGCACAACTACTGAAACCCCAACTGTAGTCATTTGCATACTGCATACTCAGAGGTGACCTCTGCTGAACATACAAGGCCCATGTCCACATCAATATTGATGGATATGCTCCACATAAGCAACATAAGCAAACACCACTGAGAGCGACATGCTCTGGGATATGTACCCAAACACAACGATGAGTAGAACATGCTGGAGGGATACAGTCCTCAAATGGACACTCACCATGCTTTGGAACATGATTCCTATGTACATCAGGCAGGGACCCTCACTAGCACTCTTCATGAGATACCTCGATGGGTGGATGGGGAACAGACATGTACGGCAGGGATCACTGCAGTGGCTGTACTGTACACAGGTGCAGGAAACAAATGGCTGTGCTGTTCACAGGCACAGGACACTAACCTAGGGAGGTGCCGCCAGTGAAAACACTGTATTAGGGCTTACAAATGGACTTGGCCAGACAGCATAGTACCTAACTATGAACCTATGAAGCTATCACATGTCCTTTGTGCATGGATAATTGAGTAGCTCTTCCATTTCAATTAGCTATCATGCTGTTATACTGTCTGGTGACTACAACACATATGTATCCTGTTATTGTGTATTATACAGTCCAATACACATACCTTATATTTGCATAATATACCAGTCATGCTATGTAAAATATTTGACTTATCTACCTACAATACTGTACTTTTCACATTTTTGAAACCATATCCCATAATGCAAAGCATAATTGCACAGCAGGACCACCTTAGGCATGTTATTCTCATTATACACCCATACATATGCCTACTGTTACAGTATATCAACATAAACTATCCCCTGTTATGGCACGTACTTGTTGGTCAAACCCTACCACCAACAGCGGCTGTAGTGGAATTGTTATGTTTAAAGCCCTTATGTAGCATCCCTTGTGGTGTCTGAGGTGTTTACCTTGTGGCCCACAGCAGTACACACAATTTCTACAAGTGTTACTATGCTCAACAAGACATCACTACATAATACCTTTTCCCACTGTCTGCATTGCGTACACTTTCATTAATACAGAACAGGCACTACATACACTAACATACTGAGTGTTCTACATACCTTCTTAGTGGTCCGAGTATACGATAATATCTGTGTTACTCCTTTCCTCTTTAAATGATTCAATGGTATGTGCATACGGTTTGAATGTATGGCAAGCCATTGTTTTATACGTGGATACCTGTAAGATATGGTATCCTGTCACCAATTGGTGTTCTGGAGTAAATTATTACATGCACATCAGCTGTGCAGCTACTCCATTGGCCAATTACACGGCAACAGTGGTGTATAATTAAATACTCCACTTGGGAGTTGTCCTTTTACCCTACCTTCGAGGGAGACAGTCTGGATGTATTGTATTGTGATGAATTGCAACAGTTATATGGAGAGACACAGATACTTTGAATTCATGTCCCCCATGGATTGTGTGTGATGGCTAGAGTAAATAGTTCTACATGTGAGTGTAGCTGTTATATCAACCATCTGATACGAGACTATTGCAAACAAAACCTGTAACATCGGCGTCTGTTCCGTTGTACAACAGCAACGATTTCACATGGCGCCATTACAAGTGTGTCTCTCACAAGGTATGTTAACACTTCTGCAGATGTCATTAAGTGAGTGGATGTTTGTAATGTTATTACAGTCTGTATTGCAATTGTTTTGGGTGTGGAAGAGATGTAGGTGGTTGTACATAGCAGATAAAGGTTTGTGGGGACTGCATTTATACATATTCCATATGTGTGTGGGGTCCCCTTCCCTAATTGAAGACCTGTCATTTAGTAGACTAATACTATGGTTATTGCAGGTTTATTCATTAAACCATTGTTAATTAGTTCCTATATAGCCTGCAGGTGATGTTGATCCTTCAATCCCTCTGAAATACATTGATATGTACTGAACTGTTGCTATATGAAAGCTGTCTCGTGTATTTCTGTCACAAATATTTGCACTCATTGCAGTTGTGTTGGTGACTCCAACTCTTTGGCTTGGGTTGCCACCTTTTCAATTGGCCATATTGGGACATTTGCAGGGCACACATCAGGGTTTAGAGGCTGACACAAACCCACTGTCAGTACAAAGGATAGAACTTACTTTTGCCCTAAATTAAACCTTATTCTTGTAGCACTTTAGCTGCTTATTATGTTTCTTGTACAATTTACGTATTTGAGAGACAGAAATAACTATTTCATGCAACTATTACTTAATATATGGGACATCATTATGTCCTACAATCTCGGTACATTTGCCCTTTTTAATATTTGTTGTCAGGACACAACTGGCCAAAGAGGGTCCCTCTCAAAGTGGAACAGTTGGCAACCGTATGACTAAGGCCAGCTATGACCACAACTACTGTAATAATCTACCTCTGAGTTAGCACGAACAGACCCACAATGCAAACATACACACGCACACATTACAGTCCCATGGAAACACACACCGCACTCTCAACATGCACTTACACACACTACAGCAATCGGAACCACACTTAAACACAGTACCTACCTGGACCGCAGCACCGGCAACAATAACTAAATGTCCCTTAACATCGTGATAATATTACTCCGGTACTGTGGTCTTTAAGCCTCGTGATTACACGTGTCGGTATGTAAAGCATTTGGTAGTTGGCAGTATCCTATTCATTTGTACCTCCATGGTTGTGTACATGTCTTTAACCTGTCTATATATTCGCAGATATATGTATTTCCGTATATATCGACATACATCTCTCTATCACCCTTTCTATCCCTATTATATATATATATATATATATATATATATATATATATATATAGACAGGGAGAAGGAGAGAGAGTGTACACACCTTTCGTTAGGTACATGGCGGTGTATTCTGTTTGCTGAACCCCGCCCTTTTGTGTTTTAACCTGTCACAATACACACCTGCCATTGGTACATCTCAGGTAGCTTAGTGGTAGGTGATTGTGTACATGGTTGCGTGTTCTACTCCTGCCAGTGGTCATTTTACCTCTCAGAGCAGGCACTATTAGTACAAGGGTGAATAATGCTGGTTTCACCTGTTCTGGACATCTTTGACCATGATCTGCGCAGAATTCGGCAAAGCTTAGAACTGTTTGTGCATATCCATGTAGTCCTGTTTAAATCACTTGCCGTCGCATAAACCCGCTAACATGTGCTTACACGTGCTCTAATGACCTACATCCAACATCCATTATTCGTGCCATCGGGATTACGTAACGGACCTTGCAGGACGTGGAACCGGGTACATACACGACACAGTCAGTGGCTTTACCACTTGGTCATCTGGTGTTTGTATAGGTGTTAATGATGTTTTGTATGTGGACTGTACTACGGCTGTTCCTCCATACTGCAGTCAAATGTGTAACTCAGTTAGTTTACATATGGATGATACTACTTCATGGTATGTCCAAATGATGTTTAATGGATGTGCTCCAGCACTGGGAATCTATGTCAGAGTGAGCCACACACTGTAATGTGCTACACCTTGACACAACCATAACTGGAGAATGCTGGGGTGGCAGATACCTATCATGGGTACTCCCCATGCTTTGGCACTACATCCCTAATTACATTATATGGAGGCCCTCATTAACATGCCGGGGAATCCATGCAGAGTAGGTAGGGAACAGTGGTTACACACGTGGATCCCGCAATTGGCTCTGCTCCACAGAGGGACAGTTGGTTGATCGATGGGGTGGTGATAGCAGACACATTTTGCCTAGGCTGCTGAATGGCCTCTAACAATCGGGCATGTACCTAACGATGTACCTAGGAACCTATACATACAGTATCAACATATGCTGTTAACTGTTCAGGTGTTGACTTTCCTTGTTCCAATTGCTGTGTGCAGGTGGAGAAGTGTGTCAGTTCGTAGGGGCCTACACTGTCAGTGTATGTGCTATACGTTCCCTCTTTGCCAAGGAGCAGGCATATTGGGCATGCCTCCGTCTGCCTACTGGGGCTGGCACAGGTTCTTTGTGGTCTGAATCCCTCTGTGCCTGTGATGGCCTTGGAAATTGCAGTGGGCTCTGAGGGCCTTCACCATTATGTCCCTGTTGCAGTTGTTTCCACAGGATCATATAATGTAGCATGGTACATACTATGAAGATGTGGGCACATGTGCCTGGAGAGTACTGCAAGGCTCCACCAGATATGTCCAAGCAATGGAACCATGATTTCAGCATCCCAAACACATGCTCTATGATGATTCTGGGTTGTACGTGTGCCTCATTATGGAGTTCTTGCATGGGTGTTTGTGCATTTCTGATGGGAGTCATCATCCATGGCTCCAGTGCATAGCCAGCATCCCCCACAAGGTGGCCATATGGGAAGTCCCCCCTGACAAATACCTGATACAGCTGTGAGGCATGCCAGATTTGGGAGTCATGGTAGCTTCCAGGGTTGCCAGCTCACACATCTGTTATAATGCCCTGGGCATTGCACATGACCTGGCAGTTGATGGCGTGGCATCCCTTGCGGTTTATGTAGTGCCTACCATGGTCTCCGGGTGGTGACTTGATATGTATGTGCGTGCAGTCTATTGCACCCAGTACCTCCGGGTAGTGTGCCACATGGTGGAAGAGACACATATTGCTGGCCAACTCCTCCTGGGTTCGGGGGAAGTATATATGCTCACTGGCATGTGGTAACATGGCATCCAGGAAGTGATGGCATACCCTGGATGCTGATGCTTGTGAGATCCCTATGATATCTCCTGTTGGCCTTTGAAAGGCACCTGTGGCTAGTATTCTCAGGCTTACACATACCTTTGTGTCCACTGGGATGGGTTCCCCTCTGTTGTTTCTGGCTCTCAGGCATGGCCGGCACAGCTCAACTATTTGCTGTATGATGTCCCTGTCCACCCTGTAATGCTCTACTATCTCCAGATCATGTAGCCCCTGGTAGGTTACCCTTGATCTAAACACTCTTCTCCTCCTTCGGGGCCTGAGGTGGTTGTCAGCATCGTCCTCTACAGCAACTTCAGTCTCCAACACGTGCTGACGAATCACAGCTATGGCAGCTCCCAACATGTACATTGTAAAAGTTCCCCATCTGTTTACACCGATGGTGCAGTGTTTGGGAATACACAAGTGTGTGTGAGGTGTCTTCACACTTTGTACTATTGTGCTTTGAACACTGATGATGTCATACGGTGTGTATGTACATTCGGAGCTGCAGGGTATCTTGTGTTTTACCACAGATACTGCTATTGTGCTGCCTTTGATGTTGAATTACATTTAGCTGCCATAGATTACCTCTTGCCCTTGCCTCCACTTTTTTTAACGATTCCCCTCCCATTGTCTGGCATGCATCCAGCAGCCTGCTTTCTTGTATTGTACTTTCCCGCACCTGGATTGTCTTGCAAAATGTGTTCTATTGCCAATCTACTGCAGGTTTGCTTTGCTCAGCGGTTACAGTTCTCTTTTCTTTGCAATCCGACACCTCCCCTGTCCTGTTCTGCAAGTTGCTGCTAGCAGCCTTATTAGCTGGTGTCAATTGCCCACTGTGAGTAAATAGGTGTTAATTGCTCAGTTGTACTCCAATTACTCTACTGTAGCATTTCCTTATTGTCTTCCCCTAAACTTCCTTTTTGGGCTGTGGTGAGCGGTGCGTGAGTCCGCTTACCGGGTTTCAGGCACGTTTTCATCCACGTACACATGCGCTTTTGGGCACCATGTGTGCTCTCAGCTGAGCAAAGCTATACCTACATCCACGCCCCTGTCCTGCAGCTTTGCTTAGCAATGGGCAGCCTGGATTTGCATTGCTCCAATGTGCTTACAGCTGCAGTGGCACACCCCACTGCTGATGTCATGTATTCCTCCAGACCACTCCTCGGTGTTGTAGCGCTGTGCCGTATTGTACATCCTTAGGCCGGCGGGACGTTTGGGATTCACTATTACTTGCCTCATTTGCATGGCATTGACTACTAATTCATAGTTACCATGCCGAACACTATCACAGGCCCTTAGCAACCCTTACAGCTTGGTTGTGGTGTAGCATGCATACCATTGACTATTATGGTGAAATCATGAATTGTGTTACATTGCTATTTGATGACATTTGTATATATTTTCCTTGTGTTCCCATTTGTGCACGCATGCCCTATGGTTGTACTTTGCGTTACTGTGGCCATGACATTAAATGTTATTTTTTATGTGTTGTGCATCTTTTCTTATGCCATTGGGTGTATATTTAGCCATTGGCATATGTTAACTTTGTAATACATGAGTCTGGTCCACTTCCAAGGCTCTGATGTTCTGTTTGTCAATATGTAAACCACTTTTTTTTGGTTTACATTTCTGTAGGCTTAGTCTACGCCTACGCCACTTCATGAATCGCTATGTACCTTCATTTGCATGCTGCAGTACTGCGCATGGGGTGATTTGCATACCTACGCCGGGAACTGCGCAGATCTGGAGTACGCTGGTAGTGCACATTGAATTGGATCATACCTGAATCGCTCGGCGGCCATATTTGGCATTATACCATCCATGCTACGTCTGCGCCTGGCGCAAGCTTCATGAATCCCGGGGCCTGTCTTACATTATATATATATATATATCTATATATATATATATATATATATATATATATATATATATATATATATATATATACACATATATATCACATCTACACAAACGGTCTTTACTTTATCCAAATCCACACATCATATTTTATACAGCTCTGTAATAGCTTCCTTTATCTCACCTAAATTTAATTAGTAATTATTAGTGCGATCTGTACTGAAACCATGCAAGTTTTGTCAAAATATTTTTATGATTGTTAATGATAATTCTGTTTATATATTGTGATTTTTGCTGTAACTAGTATTTGCTTTAATTTAGAGCTTTTCTACCCAGTCCTCTGCTAAAAATGGGTTCTTCTTCCAGTCAAAGATTCCCAGTAAATAAAGATAGGTAAATAATAAATAAATAAATAACTTGTAAATTGATTTAAAAAAAAAAAAGTTCCCAAGGCACTTAACACAACATTCATTGAACTGAACCCCTTTAAAAATGGTGCATCACATACATTTTCTTTGAATCTTTATCTAGCATGTTAGAGGCTACACCTCTACACCTCCCAACAATTATAATTACCCTTTGAGATTACACCATTCCTAGGGAATGCAGCTCATCTTATGTAATTTGATAAGTTGTGCATTGATGAAGTGTCCCACACCTACGTAAAACAGACATTTAAAAAAATGGAAAAATTAAGTAATCTTAGCACCAGTCCACTGCCACAGATACAATGTATGTCTGTGTGATATGTTTGTGAGCAGACTTGAGACACTTAGGTGGTCAGTGGATGCATTGTAGTTCTGAGCACTGAGAGACAGTTCCCCTTGTCAGATGAGGTGCGAGTACAGAGGCAAACCTTGACAGTAGCCTGATCTCCACCAGAGAATGGTGTAAGACATCTTGTCCACCAAAGACTAAAGAATCATTTGGGTAGGCTAGTCAGATGGGAGAATATGTATTTTTCTTCAGAATAAAAACATCCTCTACTAAGCCAAACTTATAAAGGAAGTGAGATGGGGAAAAAGATGTAGATCAGCATGCTATGTCATTTCCTGAGGACTGTTGCAATGGAAGTGTAATCATTCAACCCAAGGGTGACATGTCACATCAGTATTCAACACAATCTGCCAGTGCAACTCCTTGCAAAGTAGGTCTGTTTCCTACCCCCACATTAAGTGGAACTTTATCTAAAATAAAAAGGAAAACTTTTTAAAATTGTCACAAAGTATAGGATGTTTAAAAAGGGTATCTGTCATATTCTTGGACTTTGCTGTAATAATGTTCCTAAATCCTTCTCTTAAGTTTATATTGGGTCTTCTCAATATAATGCTGAAAAGGAATTACATGTAGCGGCACAGATGACTGTTGGATGACCAGATTTGGACTGTCATGTATAAATTGACAAAAGAACCACATTTGTGATAACATCTGTCATTACCAGTCAACTCATGTTCCAAATGTGCACCTTTTTAGAAGAGGACTTAAAAACAAATGCAGTTGAACATCTGAACTGGCCATTTCAGGCCAAATATCAATCAGTAAGTTCCATTTTTTGTCCATGACTGACCATATCTTAACAACTTGATTGGAATCCTTGATTAACAAAACCATTCACTTCAGAAGCAGACATCTTTATCTTAGTTTTGTGCAGCACAGGAGCAGATCTGATTGTTCTGTTGCAACAGATATACCCCATGACATCATCCAATAATTCCAAAGGATAGCCTCTGGAATGGAATATCATTAGAATGTGACACTCCTTCAGGAAATTGTTATTGTCCAAGGAAAGTGTACAAAACCAGACAAGCTGCTCCTTCAGATCCCACTTTTTTTTTTTTTGCTAAATCTATTTGCACTGTCAAAATGTAAGAAGTGATTGGAGCTGGTAGGTTTCCTGTATATTCATGAACTGAAATCAAATGATTTTTGCACCACTTTCACATCCAAAAAAGGTGTAACAGTCATCCACCTGAAATATAGTCTAAAAACTTGGTAGTTGTCCTGACAAATGCAAAACAACTTTTCAAGATATTCCTGGTGCCATGCCAAAAAATGAAAATATTACTATCCATGAATATAATGCTGCTCCTAGTAACATACGATCAGATTTGCAAATATGGGAGAGCATGAAGCCCCCATAATGACCCCAGAAAGCTGATTGAAAAATTCCCCTTTGAATGTAAAAAAATTGTGTAGAACCAAGTCCATGAATAAACAGACATTGTAGATCTCTGTTCAGAAACAAGAAAGTTCAGAATTAGCTGTGATGTAATGTCTGAACTATGAGTCCTAAAGAACACAATGACATTTTCCCAGGAATGGATACAACTGACTGTCCGGACACATTCCACTGGATATGATATAGAGGAAGTATCAGACTGAGATACTGCCCCGCTTCAATAGTGGTCATAATTTCCTCATTGCATTTCTGAGCGCTTTGTAAGTCCTAAAAACAGCATTTTAGATTTTCTTGCTTTACCAGTTATTGCTTAGCAACTATTCCCCCCTCCCAAGAGAGTATTATTCATCATCTCTGTACAACCATGCCAATTGCTTGTCAACACACATCAAGTAATTTCTACTATTCCCTATCTTTTTACATCTTTCCTTATTTTTAAAAATACACTGAAATATGTTTTTGTTGACTCATTCACAACTGTGTGGTTAAGTATCATTCATTTTTGTGCTGCATTAACTTTTTCATGCAGTGGTGGATTGCAGTTTGTGTTCCCCATTCTAGTTCAGTTAACATACTGACCATCACCCACAGATTTTTTCTTTCTTTTGGTGTAATGCATCTATATTTTCTTCTTAATTTCTCTATATATGTATCCAGACATGCTGTCAGAAAAACAAAAAAATGTAAGGCCACTTTTGCTGAAACCTGGCTTTGCTCATGCTGCTGTCAGTTTCCATGTTGTTTCTTAAATGAAGTGCAAGTCATGGTTACTGTAGTCTATGCCTTTTAAAATATGTGCATATTTTTACATCCTTTTTTCCTCCTTTGATTCATCCTGACAGCTGGCCCAGTATCCCATGTCTATGTTGGGTCTGCACTCCAATCCCCTTCCAGTCAAGTAACAGATTTGACATCAGGTCTAGAATGGCTCCCAATAGAGTCCTGGTGGGGGGGGGGTCCTGTCTAATATCAGCCTGGGTTTTGTTTTTTTTTTTTTACTTTTTTAACCTACCCCATCTATCCCCAATGTGTGAGTTGTGGCTGACCTCTGGAAACATGTAAATGGGAAATGGGAAGACAATACCCCCACCTCCTACTTTAAAATGATTTTACATTGCCAAGCTGCTTCATCCATCCAGTGGAGCACTTTGCAGTTGGCTTTCTGGGCTCTACCAGAATGCTTCTCCTACTCAGTGTGCCCACCCACACATCATCCTTCTCCCTAAGAAGGTCACTCCCTTCTTCCATGCATCTTCGTTAGTTGCCAGAACTGCTAACCGAACCAAGGTCAACTGAGTAAAATATGTGCATATTTGACATTTGTAGAATAATATGAATGTGCCCAGAAATATCTTGTCTTAAAAATGTAAATGTAGCACGTTCTTTGAAATGTGTTTATAGATGGGATTTTCCCTGGCTTCCCTGTATTACAGTCATGGGAAATATACAAAGATTGTTTGTTGTGCATGTATTTATTTCTTTATGGCTTGTTTATATGTCTACAAATGTCTCCATTATAAAATAATGTCCCCCTTCCCAACATGTCATGTGAATGCACATACATTTCTACCAGGGTTAAAACTGTTACACTGCTGTATTAGTTTAACAAGAAACATCTTTATTAAATGATCATGCATGACATAGGTCATGTTACATTTATTTTCCAAACTGTACAACACAACTGTAGGCTGCAGACATTATACATCACTTTTAACATATCCAGTCATTATTATTCACCCATTACATAGCTCATTCAAATCCTGGCTTCTTTTAAACCTTGTTCCTCCTCTGCATATATGTGTTGATCCCACAGTTCCCATTTTCCTATGTAATTTGCTCCTACCATTTTCTAAAGATCCCAGATCCAGTTGTTTTAATTCTGCTACTATCTTCATTGCTTCTAGTAGTTTGTTTAGACTTTGATTTCCATTTTCTAGTCATTTCTTTTTTGGCAGCCATCATAATTAGACTCAGCAAGGCCTTGCTATGTCTAGGCAAGTCAGAGTTTTTATCATAGCTCAAAAAGAATAATTTTCCTAGTCACTCCAACTTGCTCACCCAGCATGTCCAACAGAGCAGTTTGCAGGGAATCTTTAATGTCTACCAACTCATTATACTCCCAGAAAATATTTTCACAGTTACCTCTTTCTGCCCCATCACACCCACAACATTTGCTGTCTACTTGAGTAAAAATTTCTATGAAGTCTGCTTGGGGTATAAAAATACCTATGTAAGCACTTCCAGGCAAAATCCGAAATCTAGATTTTGTTGTGTATTTGGGAGATGTACATATATCCCCCATTAACCTCTCTAACATCTCTACCCCAACCTCTCTAATCCCTATCTTCCACCCCTCTAACTACCTCAGATTGCAGCCAAATACATTGCTTGTAAACCTATATCTCAGCTGTAATCTTAGCCACTGTTATTCAAAGGTAATAGCTGCTAGCTCAGCTATTAAAATACTTGCTAGTCTTTATTGCACCAATGATATAAGTGTTGTACCATTTAACTAAATAATTTCATTTTGAACTATAACTGTTAACTACTGTTGTTAAACAAAACCTACCTATACTTCTTGTAACTTGTAATTAATTGTTGTTTTTAATTGTTTTTATTCTGGAGCTTTTCTTCCCAGGCCTCCACTGAAAAAGGACCTGTGTCCAGTCGGATTTTCCCGGTCAACAAATGTAAATAAATAAATAACAATAAAATAAATAATCTGCTCTCTCTTCCCAGTCCTTCCTAACCTTCTATGATTGAGTCTTATAGGTATCATGGAATATTTTACATGCTCTACTAATTTTGTCTTGAAATAAGACATATGGCTATTAATCATACCTCTCAACTATCCAGATTTTCACCTCATATTTTTGGTCTGTTCCTCATAAAATGTGTGGTTTTCTTGCAAATCGAGGACTGAAGTCACTAAATAATGACACGACATTTGAGTTTCAGACTTCATATCCATCAGAAAATGCATGCTAACACAACACCTTTTATTCTAACTACTTTCTACATTTATAAGAGCAGCTTTTAAAATGTGTCCCTGTTTTTGGACCTTTGTCCCTCCATTATTTTTAGTTTTGTCCAGATGCCTTGTGCTAACAAGTTGTGAGGTATGCTATTAATGGCAGATTGACTGAAGCCAGCTGCATTGAGGCTGTCACTTTAGTAACAGTCAGGAATCAAAAGACAACAGGCAGAGCCTAACACAGCCTGGTGCAGAGTACAATAGTCAACTGCAAGGAACTGGGTCAGAGAGAACAAAGCCTCAGGAAAGCACAGCATAATGTCAGGTTAAAGAGGATAACAATGGGACAGAATCTAGGAGAACATGGAAGGCCAGGCAAGGGAATGGGAATCAGGTAAATGTAAGCACAGGACTAGGGCAGTATGAGGAAGACAGGACATAACATATTGGTATCAACTCTCACTTGCCCACAAACTAGTAAACCATCCACTAAATGTCCTATCCCTCCAGAATCTACTCCAACCCTATCGCACCACCAGACCACTAAGATCCAGCAACAAAAATCACTTGCAGATCACTAAAGCCAATAACTCTGCTGGTGAAGCACTATTCTCTTGCGCCATAGCCAAATTATGGAACTCACTCCCACCCACAATTACCTCCGTACCATCATGCACCAACTTCAAAACTTTATTAAAAGCGCACCTAAAACATGCTGGCTATGCCCTTGCAACTCCCACTCTAATATCATCCACCCCATCCAACTACTACCTTTCTTTCACCTCCACTAACTACCTTGATGATAGCAAGCTCAGATGCTCATAAGCCTAGTACTTATTATACAGCAGGAACTTCTCATTGTTACATTTGTTAATGTCTGTTATGTACTTCACAGATAAAGATTCTAGTTGTCTACTGATGTACTATGTTCTTCATCTGTAAATATGTTGTAAGTAATTTCTATGTTAAATTGTTAATCGCTATGTAATCCTATGTAACTACTGTCTGTTTATTTTACTGTGGAGCTTTTCTCCCCGGGCCTCCTCTGAAAATGGACCCACGTCCAGTCGGACACTCCCGGTCAACAAATTTAAATAAATAAATAAAATAAATAAATAAATAAATAACAGGCCAACAGTCGTAACATAAGCATATGAAGCAAGACTATGTAAGGACAAAAATGAAGATATCTAAGAATGGAATACTGTAGGTCAAAGGACACATGACAGATGTAGGTGAGGTACATATTCAGAGTATGAGGAAAGAATTTGATTCAAGGAACCTTGGGATGACAGACTGTGTGGTCTGAAGGAGAATCGGAAAGAGAAAATATGAGAGCTAGAAAACTGAGCCAAAAAGGGCTGGAATGATAGAGAAAATGGGAGAATAAAAGTTACTATGGGAAGACAGATTATGAAGATAAAAGATAATAGACTCTAGGTCATGAGTAGACATAATCAGAGAATTAGGACTAAAATGTAAAACAAACACTTGGACAAAAAGCACTAGAACAGCTAATATGAATCAGGTAAACAGACAAAAATAAAGATATAGAGAGAGCCAGGAGATAGGGTCTGATAGATGGGCCAGGCCAGGTGGAGGTGACTAGAATAGAAAAGGTGTTATGTCCAAAGGTGATGAGTTGAGAGCAATCACCATTGGGGAAACTGGGAGAAAAAGGACAAAAACATGGCACACGCAGTCTGAATGGAGAAGGAGATAGGTGATAAGGCATAGCAGTAGCCTAGGAAGTCAGGATTCAGATAGGTCAAACCAAAAGGGTTATTGGTGATGGAAAGTCCAATCATTAAATGTCTTTGATTAGGGGAAGGGGAGCAAAAAGTGTGGTGAAGGTAGGTATGGTCACAGGCCTAATCATTACCAGATTGTGCTAAATAGTGACCAAGCTTGTTGTCAAAGGAGCTAAATATCCACGTACAGTGGTATGTGTGCAATAAATGATGGAAATTGGAGATTGCAGCAGAAAAGAAGGGATTTGGGAGTATAGAATCACAAACAAACATGCAAAGATTGGGTTAGGCGTTTTACCTGCTGGCTCAAGAAATGAATGAAGTAAAGAGGGAAATGGAATTGTAGGCAAGTAGAGGACAGCCTTGTATGATGCTGAGCTGTTCAGTAAGGAAGGACGGCTTCTCAGTCCCCTGGGGACTTTTGCTAAAACAGAGATAAGAAGGCACATTAGCATGGCTGTGCATTTAAACAGTAAGGAAAGGAGGTTGAAAGAAGATGAACATGTGAAGAAAATAAAATAGAGTTGCTAAACTATTTGGGATGGCAAACCGATGACCAAAATCAAAAGGGATAACAGGAGTGATACTGGAAGCGCTGAGAGAAGAAAAAGAATAATAGGATTAGTATGAACAGAGAGAAGTGGTAACAATGAGGAAAATCAGGAGTGTCTGAATGAAGCTGAGGTAGTGTAGTGGGTAGAGTTGTAGCTTTGCAGGCAGGGATTCATGGTTTGAGTCCCAAGACAGACAACTTCTTTCAGGGGCACAGGAAAGTAATTTTCTTGGGTGGCGAAAGCCAGGGTACCTTTTTGGCTAGGCTTATAAAGGCCCTAAGGCTAATAGCCTAGTATGTGCCTATGAACCTAAGAACCTATACAGATAAGGGCAAACATCAGAAGAAGGTAGTTAAAAATGGACAGGTAGAAGAGAAGAAGGAGGGACCAAAGAAAAAGGAAAACAAATAAAAATATTAGACGTGAAGTGCTTAGTATCACTTCGTGTGGCAAGAAGGAAAGAGTCATCAGAAAAGACACAATAGGGTAACAGAGCTTGGGTACTGATTAGCAATTCCAGAAGCCTAAGATGGCTGGGCTAGAAGCATTTCTAGTAAACAGAGAAGCTGATATTGGGATACCGGCCATATTGGCTAATTATAGGAGTGGATAGCATGTGGTGATCCCATAGTAAAGAAATTTCAAGAAGGATTGAGTAGACAAGGATGTATGAGGTGACCACACATGAAAGAAGATTTAGAGGAGGAGATGATGAATTGGCACAATGTGCAGGCCACTCATAGCAAGTATAAGAGATGTTGAGGTAACAGTGATATCAAGTAATGGACAGAGAAGAAAGAGGAGTTATGATGGGAGACCTCAACCTACCAGAGGCAGTCTGAACTATTCTTTCATCCAGAGAGAGTTGAGAAAAAAATGGAAGATTATATATTTGACCTTTAAATAGTCAAGCCAAATGTAAGTCCTGGGACCAGGAAACAAAAGCTCCCTTCACTATTTTCTGAATGTTGATGAGTTTCAGTATCTGTAGGGTAGGGATCGGAAATGTAGTACTAAAGAAGGAGCCAGAAGGTCTGCAGAGACAAATGGGAGGAGGGGTTAATAAAGAATGATCTGTAGAGGTGAGAAGAGAACAAAAAATAGTCTGTTCTGTAGGACCAGTATGTTGATAATCATATGAGATAAGGTAAAAGTACCAGAACTGAAGAGACATGACTGAGGATTGATGTGCAGGTTTGTGGAAGTCAGATAGAGGGCAGCAAAGTGTACAAAGAAGGTGAAGGGGAAGTGGAACAATTTATACTCAGCAAACATTC
Source organism: Protopterus annectens (assembly GCF_019279795.1). Classification (NCBI taxonomy): domain Eukaryota; kingdom Metazoa; phylum Chordata; order Ceratodontiformes; family Protopteridae; genus Protopterus; species Protopterus annectens. The sequence continues at coordinate 1,950,900,548 of NC_056741.1, forward strand.
AGTGAGGAATATGGCCTTAATTTTGGTACATTAGGGGTAGGAAATAAGTAGGAAAATCCATGAACTAGTCTTGTAATGGCAAAAGCACAACGGGGAGCAGGAGCATACGAGAGTTCTTAATGATTACTTTGTATCACTTTTCATCAAGGAAAAAGAGTGAAAGGTACCAGAATGGGATATGTGGTGGACTTACAGTAAAGAATATAGGGTCTGAGGAAGTGACAAGGACACTGAAATAAGTCAGAGTTACCAAACTGGATCCCTTGTGAGATTAGTAAAAAAAGGATGCTGTTCTTTTGCGCAAACTTTAAGAGTACTAAGGAGGGGTGATATATGATGATTTAAAGGCAAATAATGGTGGAAATCATCATCAAAGCTATAGCAAGGAGTAGTTTTGGTTGGCCACTCCTACTGGCCATAAACCTGTTCTGGATATTACCCTGGAATTTGTTACTCTTTACAAAGTAATCACTCTTTCCCTCTTCTGTCTGTGGCTTTTCCTATCCCTGATGTTAGGATAACAGACCCATTGTTACATGGATTCTTCCTGCTTCCTACTTTGTACAAAAGCATGACACTTAACCTGTGTCTCTCCTAAGCCAGCCAGTGATGACTTTGAAATTCTCCATTAGGAGATCTTCCAACACAGTGGCTAGATTTCCATGGATCTGGAGAGGCAGCCAGTGTAGTCTCTGCGCTTTTAACTTCCAGAAGAATAGTTATTTCCCACTCGATGTCCTCCATCATTATCTTGGTGTCTGTCCTCTGTCCTTCCTATTTTGCTGTGCCTTCTTGCCAGTACAGTACTTTTCCTTTGCTTTCCCCCCTTTTTTTCTTTCCTTATGCCTTTTCCCATTCTTCCATTATCATCATCTTTTCTTCTTTGTTCAATCTGGCCAAGTTTGTCCCTCACGTCCTCCTTTTTGTAGTATACCGTCAATATCCTTTCTGTCAACTCTTATTTGGTGTTTCACCTTTTCTTTTCACATCTCTATGGTTTCTGTTTCAGTCACCCCCTTGTGCTTTGCCACTCCCACCTCCCTACTGCCTTCCTTCTACATCTTTGTTCCCCATTTCTTACCCTAATCACTATCTTCACATTTTAGTGTAGCGGCATTGACCTTTTTTCTTTTTTGCTTTACACCTTGGCATAGTTCTAAAACATTCCATTTCTGCCCTATTTCATCTTTGGCCCTCACCATAGCTCACTATAATTCTCTCCTTGAACCCTCACACTCCTGTTTTTGACTTTGTACCTTCCTCAGCCTAAATCTTCCAATGAAATGATCACTGATGACTGCTCTTTCAGCTGCATTTAACCAACTCTTCTTTTAATTCTGTCTTTTCTGCATCAGGCCTGCAACATTTGTCTGGAGTCCTCAAAGTCCAAGACCTCAACTGATTCTTGCTCTCTCTGTTCCCTGGTACTTGTAATATTTCAGACTATTTTAGCAGAGTCAGGTTTTCTACCAGCATCATCCTCTTTCTCGTGCTCTGCTAGTATAGATACCTCCTGTTCTTCATTCTTCTCCCTTGACCATCCCTGAATAACTTATAAACTGAAAGCATATTCTGTAATTATCATAATTTGTAACTACATCACCAAGCTCTGCTTCCAATCTGATGTCTCTTACTTTTAATTGTGTTTGTCCATGAGAATTATGAGTCCCTACTAGGGAACACTACTAAGCCATTGTATATAATCACTTTGCTTTTATAATTGTTTGCTAACTTCTGTGTAATCTATGTACATTTGTCTATGTGGAGATTTTCTCCCCGGGCCTCTCCTGAAAATGGGCGTGTATCCAGTCGGACTATCCCGGTAAGCCAATGTAAAATAAATAAATAAATAAATTGAATGTATGGGCAAACAATATACTGTACTGATTTATCAGCACTACATCCCTCCCTTCCTTCCTCTGCTTCAGCTCCAAGGATGCTTTACCATGTTTCTGACCCTCCCCACTCCCTCACATCTTCAGTATGGTGGTGTCCGTGTTTTTTTTGGCTTTCCTTAAGGCTTTGTGTGTGGTTTTATCCCTCACATATTCATCTTTTTTTTTGCCCTTTATTTACCTGTGGTTTTGCTTCCACTGCTTACAGCTCTTGAACTGCCCTCCTTCAAACTCGACCATTCTTTCCCCATCATCGGGGTGAGGGTTAGCTTGGACAATTCATTATTTAGGCAGGCAGCAGTGGCGACTCAGCTTTTTTCAGCTTGTGCCCTATCCCTCTGCATGCAATTGGCAAAGCACTGTGGAGGGGCATGCATTAATCTGACCACAGCTGCCATCCCCTCACTTCTACGAGGGACATTCCTTCTAAGCAGTCCTGTCCCTGGGAAGTACAAGCAGTGGATTCCCTAGTCTCCACCAGGAAATTCTCACTGACTCAGATTCCCTTGACTGCATGCAATTCTCCCTAATCCCTGATAAAGGCAAGAGATCTATGCCCAGCACCTCCAGTGTTGAGGCCAGTAATTGAACCCCAGTGACCCAAGTAGCAGTCAGGGCTGTATTTCTCTATGCCACAGAGCCAGGCTACTGCCTTCCCTTCTTGATGTGTTGGTATTTCTCCTCATCTTTGATCACATGCCTTCCTTTATGTAGATCACTATTCCACCTTCATCTCTTCCTTCTGTCATTCCTGAACAATCTATATCCACACACCATCATGTCTCACCCCTTCTTGTCACGTGTCATGTTTTATACTCATTGTGGACACTATATCTGGCCTTGTTTAGGCATTTTTCTATTGCCAAAAACATGACTACCTCATCCTGCAGAATTCTCATATACTTTCTACTAGAAAATCATGCTTCCCCCGCCATTACTTAGGTTGGATGGTATTATTGTATTGTTTCAGATTTTTTATTTATTTATTTATTTATTTTTGGTACTTAGTGTCTATGCTCTTCTCTCTCACTGTAAAATCTATATTTTTCAGTTTACATTTTCCTTAGAACCTTGTTCAGTGTCATTTTCTTTAAATTCTTCCAGATCTATCCATGCTTTTCCACTTCATATTCCCCTAATGCTGCATCTCACCATGTCTAATTCAGGATTAATCTGGCTACAGTGAATTGCAGAAGCAACAGGAACAACTTAGTCTGTTCACTGGATCTTAAAAGAGTAGGTAGACACCACACCTATAACTGAACCTTAAAACAGGCATTCACTTGCCATCTCTCAGGTCTGATTTAGTCCAAATCCCAAGACATGTATTAAGGACTTGGGTGGTGATTTTATTAGTACCTAACATTTTTAGTGCTACTTTAATTTGACTTAGGTCAGTGTAGCTGGTGGAGGACTTTTTCCTAATCTGACTATGACTCTGTCTTGGAGTGTTTTCTAATACTTGAAGTCACATTCTTCTTTTCTACTTGCCTCTACATAATAGAATAAGTTTCAGCTTGGATTACTCTGAAATAAGCTGTTCTGACAGAAGGACCATAACACGAGAAGGGATTAGGTCTATCTGTTGGGTCTTGAAATGTGTTCATCCTTCTGCTTTTGTTATTCTGTAATTGCTTGTAGCGGTTCCTCTTTTAGAACCACTTATCTTTCTTGTAGAGCTGAGGGGTTGGGAGGGTGGCCTAATAATGGTTAAGGTGTTTGCCTTACAAACACAAGGTGCAGGGTTTGAGTCCCACAAGGGATAATTGGCTAAGCTTAAAATGGCTTGCAAGGGTAGTTAGCTTAATATTAATCTATGAATCCTTTCCCCTGTACTGTTTTTTTTCTATTAGTAACAAGCTTCTGATTACTTCTAATGGTAGACATTTTACAGATTGATGTTCTTCATACTCCTTGGACTGGGTAACTCCATCATCTCTTTTCACATACAGTAGTTCTTCAACCTCTTACTTTCAGTAATTATGTACTTGAGTATTTCAGATTCTTCTACATTTCTCTCTCTCTGCTTGAACATGTTAATTTATTGTAACACTTTGTAATAAGATAAAACTTAATGTACTTAACCTATCAGCTTAAGGAGTCTGCCTGAATTTTTTGGACTAATCCGTAACATGCAACATGAATTTCACGGAGTGATAGCACTTATGCAGCTCTTTACTTGTTGTTAACATCATCAACAAATGCATGATCCCTATTCTTGTGATTTTAGAGAACAGCTGATTGCACTTTGCTGATATTTTCCTTCAATGCTTCAATGGTCTATTATTAAACTGTATCAAAATTTGAGAACTATTAAGATACACAGATGAATAGATGTGTACATCAGCACTTGTTTTGGGATATGTAAACCAGCCACACTCAGATACCTAATACTATGGGATATTCTTATCTGTACCGATTACTCTAATGAGCTTGAGTGTGGCACCAACCAGCATGAGTCATCTCTCAGAGTGTTATATTTGAACACCGGACCAGTCTGTAATAAAATGGCGTTTTGTTATATTTGTTGTGGGATACGGATCTGACATTTATCACCAAAACTTGGTTGGATGCTAATTTTGGTCCTATATTTGTGGCATTGATTACCATGTATTTTCAGTTATTCAGCTGCTGAGGCTTGATTGAGCTGGTATTGGACTAACTATTTTCTATTATTCAACCTTGAATTTGAGCGAAGTTAAAGTTTGATTGATCAATTCATTGGAGTATGCCATGCATGTTGGAACAACTCATAGTTGTCGTCTCTTCTTTTTCCCCCATTGGTAGTGACAGGACACTCATGCAACAGTCTGTGAATTTTCTCATCTCCATAATCTTCACTTACCCTCATAGATTGATCCTTAGAGTCTTAGCCATCAGACTTGTCACGATGCCTGTGGTTTTGTGATGGAGTTCCTCTGCGTTTTAAGTTTTGGGTTTACACACAGTTTTGACTGTAACCCAGTCTCATGGTCATACCACTGACTTTATCTTCCAGCTAGGTGTGAGTGTTAATGATTTAGTGGCTGAGTCATTTATCTGCTCTGATCATTTGATCATACAGATTAAAGGTGCCAAACCCCACCATGAGCACCAGAGGTAAATCAAGCTTTATGTAGAAAACATGTTTCTCTTCACTCACTTGCTTCTTGTCCTTCAAAAAAAATATGTTACTACAAACTTACCAGTCTTGAAGGACTCGTGAATGGCTCCAGTCATTTTCTTTTCAGTGGTTGTTGATCAGGTGGCCCCTGGCCAAGAATGCCTAGTTCACTTAGTCCCTAGAATACCATAGTCTTGGGGAATCGGGAACATTGATCATAGACTAGAATTTAGATTGTGTCAAATGGATCTGCTTGAGGACAATCTTTTGATGGACCCTCATCTGTCTGAGTACCAGGCAGAGATCAATCATATAAAAATCTGTTTATGTATTAAGAGTGATTTGCTCCTACAGAAAACCATCCAGCCATATTATTTCAAGTTTTTGAGCATATTTGTAATCCAGAGTGTCTAGCAGCTTGAGAGACCTTATCAGATGAATGTGACATGATACTTTTGCTGACAATATTAATTGTGTCAGATAATCTTTGCATCACATCATTAATCAAGGTATTGGCATGAGTCATTGAGAGTTGACTGCCCTTTTAGATGGAAATAATTTGTTCTCCTTACTTTTAATAACCTCAGCTTTGTTTTTCATCATACATTTTCCTACTTGTCCAGTGGACCATTATTCTGCTATGCTTTTTCTAGCATCTTTAGTAGTCACTGGCCCAGTTTTCTTCTAAATTGTCACCAACTCACTTGAGAAAGAAGAATTTTTACTGCAAATAAAGGGGACCTTAGACAACTCATTCACCAGAAGGCCTGCTTAGACATTGATGTCCTGAGCAACCACTTTTCCAGCTCAAACCTTCACCTTCTTTTTGTTGTCAAGAAGGTAGTATACCTTCAGTTAGAGTTTTACTTGACATAATGTGGCATCAGTGATACCTTCCAGTCCACATTTAGGGCCAGGCATAGTACTGTGATGGCTGGTCCTAAATGTAGACTGGAAGTCTGGAGCCTTTAATGTCCTCCTAGTAGTGAGAGATTGGTGACATTCCATCTCACTTCTTTCCAGTCTCTCTTAGTTTTTACATTTGGCCAAGCATTCTACTCTGCTTGCTTGATTGGAGAACTACTGTGGTATCTCTGTTGTCATTCTTCAATAGTTTGTCTCCTGCCTCACTGGATGTACCCAAAGGGGTGGTATTAGAGGTTAATTTATCTTTTTCTGCTCTCAGGGTTTTGGGTTTCAACAGGGCTCCATTCCTGATCCTTCAGTTTTCACTATTTTTTCATTGCCACTGGGGGACATTATTCATTCAAGTGCCATGCATTACCATCACTATTCTGATGACACACAGCTCTTCCTTTTGTTTCTCCTAGGAATCTGTGTCTGCTCATAATCACTTCACTAAGGACTTGGATTACATCCAAAACTGGATGGTCAGTAACTGGCTTAAGTTCAATACATCCAAGACTTTTGCTATGGTTGTGCATGTTACTCTTTGGAATTCTCCTATGGCTGTTTTTGTCCTCGGATATTTATTATTGTGGTGACAAGTTGCTTTATGTGTTGAAAATGCACAGTCTTGGAGTGGTTATTGACAAACACTTGAAGGCCAGAGTTCAGCTGTAATCAGATCATCATGTTTCCACCTGTGGAACATCTTACCATGATCAAACATCTTATTCCTTCTAAAGACATTCACATTGTAGTGCATGTACTTGCTTCTTGCCATCAGGATACTTAATGGTACTGGGTTTGAAACTTGTCCTTTTATAGCTATTGCAAATCTCTTTCCATCATACTAAACCAATTTTTACACATTCTACACTGGTTACTAATCAAACAGCAGGTGAGATGGAAAATCCTAGCTCTGGTTTACTTATCCCTTCATGGCCTGGGTCATCCTAGTGATAATTTTTATTTATCTGTAATCCTCACGCTATCAGTTGTTTATCTATCAAGGTTGCTGTATGTGATATCTGCTACCAGACTGGTTGAGGGACTCATGTACATTGGCTGGTTTTAACTGAGAATTAAAAACTTATCTTTTTAAACTAGTCCTTATTTATGCTTATTAAATGACTTGACCTTATGTCACTTTAATTAGCATCTAATTACCTTAGAGGTTTTGTTAGCATATCTTAGGAAATTCTTTATAATTGTACAGGATTTGCTACCCACTTTATTGTTATGCCCTATGTTTTTATTATATGTTTTGTTTCATTTACTGTGTTATGTTTCTGTTTTTTAATTTGTAACATGCCTAGTAACAGGTACTCCATAGTTGAAGATGAAGCTAGTTGTCCCATAAAATCATCACTAATGTACTACTTAGGAATCTCTGCAAAGCTTCTGATTCTGTGCCTTATATTTTGCACGTTTAATGAGTTGAAGTAATACATAAAGCAGAGGACATTGCTTTTTGTACCCCAGGATCTGCCCTCATTATTCATTAATGCTTTTCATCTTCATAACTCTCATCTTAATAGTATCCTGTATACTGATGATTTAGCCTTTTTTACATGATAGAAGTCAACTGATGTCATTTAGTCTTTCCGTCAGATAGATAAAGTTATCTATCCATCTAATTATTTGCAAAATAATGTTCTATCATCCTAAATGTACAGAAGCCATGCTGTTTGACACTTCTGCTGGGAAAAGCAATGCTTCCATGGACTACTCAGTCTTCTATACAAATCATACACCTTTGGAAGCAGTAACATCCTTTAAATTTTGTTTAGCCTGGTTAGAAATTCAGTTACCTTTTTTAGAACCCAAAAACTAAGCTATTGTCTCTGCTCGGTACTTGCTTTAGAATGTCCTCCTCACTGACTAATAAAGCAGGTGCAGCGCTGGGTTAAGGGTTTTCTCTGCCTTCTTTGGAAAATGCACCACCTTAATTAGAGACTTCAAAAAAGAGCTGCTCTGGATTTCAAGTTATGTCAAACCAGATTGTTAGATTTATGCTACAGGTACCTAAGAGGGTTTCTCTTTGTTTAATGCTATTGAGGGTTAGGTTACATCCTGTCTCCATGAGAGTACCTAGGTGACCTGTACTCTACTTCATAAACTTCTGTACTTAAACATCTGTTTCTGTCTTAGGAAGTTGCTGTCACTCATGACCCTTTGTTCTCTCTTCTACTTCTCTCTGTATTGTTCTGCTTCTCACCTGGTGCAATTTAAAATCTAGCAAGAACATAACTTTTTTCCCAAAAACTTTGGGAATATGTTCCATTCCTTTTTACATCTGAGTCAAAAATATGACTTTCATGCTGATCTGAACAACATGCATATACACACAAATAAATGTGCATATGTCTTTATGCTTACATTGTTTGAGTATAACTTATTCCATTTTTTTTAGTCCTTATGCATTTAATCACATGCTAAAGGTTTTGTTGTCAGGGATATTGCCTCTAGTGGGTTGACATTCTCTTTTATACTTAGGTACTGGTTTTTCATGTTTAGCTTAATTAGCTTCCAATATAATAATTGCAGTTTCAGTGACTCTAAATAATTGCCTGCATTATGGCTGATCTTCCTGTTTGTTAGACTGTATGTACATAATATTAAAAACTACTTGTAGGTTCCCAACTATTCAAATTGTTCCACCAAGAAGTTTCTTCTTCCTTTGCAATGAAACATATCATTAGCATCCCAGCCTGCAATGTCAGAAGCCAGGGTAAAGTACACTATATTCTTAAAAGTTTTGACTCTAGCTTCTATATACTTATTCAAAAACTGTGGCAATGCTTTCCTCACAATCTCACAGACCTTAATAATTAGACTAAATTCAGGCCTGAACTTGCACAGCATTAGTTTCAGCAATACAAATGCAAATGCTAGAATGCAGGACATGTCCTGAACAAGTCTGAAGTAGATTTCCTTACACATCATCCCATTTACACTCTTTCATTAACACTATGTTTCTGCTTGTTGCAGATATGTACAGATTTCCTCTTCCTCCTCACTCACGTTTATCTTACATTTGACCTTCTTACTCCTTCTGTCTCCCTGAACTATGTCTCTTTAGTATAATTGTCCCTTGGCATTGTCCCCTAAACACCTCGTGTTAACCCCTACAATTTCCAAGGAATAAACTTTCTACTCTTCTCAACAGTGTAAAGTTTGTAAACAGTATCTGTCTTTTGTGTGTGTGTGTGTGTGTGTGTGTGTGTGTGTGTGTGTGTGTGTGTGTGTGTGTGTGTGTGTGTGTCTGTGTGTGTGCGTGTGTGCGTGTGTGTGTGCGTGTGTGCGTGTGTGCGTGTGTGTGTGTGTGTGTGTGTGTGTGTGTGTGTGTGTGTGTGTGTGTGTGTGTGTGTGTGCGCGCATGTGTGTAACTAGTTTGTATTACCTTTGTGTTCCACTGTTGCTTGTAATTATTACATTTTTGTTGTAACACAGGCTGACCCTGTAATTGATCATGCTGTGAACGCTGTTCTACACCAGTAACCAAAACATAAATAAAAATATATACAATCTGGTTGTATTATTGTGTTACATTTACTTTGTTTCTTAATCTTTAATGTATATACTATTCCATTTATTCTTGCATCTGTTTCATCTGTAGCTAGGATGTGGATGAACATGAGGTGCTATTGTCTAATCCACATACCTGCTGAAAATAAACAATGCATGTATAAAAGAGAAAGAACAGATGCACACAAACGTATATACATAAAGTATACACATGTGGCTAGTTATTCATCTTGGTCTCTTTTTCTCTCCTGCATATGCACAAACATACTCATAAGTAAATATATTATATTATGGATGTATATATATATATATATATATATATATATATGCACACACACACACACACACACACACACACACACACACACACACACACACACACACACACACACACACACACACACACACACACACACACACACACACACACACACACACACACACACACACACACACAAACACACACACACACACACCGATAGATAGATAGATAGATAGATAGATAGATAGATAGATAGATAGATAGATAGATAGATAGATAGATAGATAGATATAGGACTGATGACTTTCATTAAAGCTTCTAAATGTGTTGACTTTCATTAAAGCTTCTACATCTCGACACCTTCTTTGTTGACACACTTTGGGGGCAGCTTCGACAGTCTCCAGGTCTGAGGAATATGCCCCTTCCCCTGGTAATTGTGCAGTCTTGGAGTTAATATGTACAATTGTCAGGTGGTGTGATAGAGTTTTTATATATATATATATATATATATATATATATATATATATATATATATATATTACACACGTGTGAGTGTGTGTGTGTGTGTGTATGTGTGTGTGTGTGTGTGTGTGTGTGTGTGTGTGTGTGGGTGTGTGGTAACCATTTGAAAAATTGGGACTCGCAATGCTGAATTCTAGAATGTGCAGACTAAATGACTGAAGTTTGTGGTTACCATTTCGTGGAATATTCCCTTTTCTTTCAGGTATGGTGTTCTGAAAATTGGTATATACAAGTCTATCAGGTTTGGGATTTGCCCCCCCCCCCCTCCCCACACATACACACACACACATATTTGAGGATGCAGGAGTGTTGCTCCTGCAAAAAGCAAGTTTAAAGGAGAAGAGTGAGTTTTAATATTAATTGTTTTGGAACTTGGCATTACAAGCCTCATCATTTCAATAAAGAACAATGTTGTGTCTTTGGGCTTTTCCTGGTTAGGGGTCGCCACAGCGGAACTCTAGTCCGCTAATGATTGGCTGTTGATTTTTACGTGTTGAGTTGCCAGCCCTAACGCACAACCTTCAACGAAGGTACGCCCATTCACGCATGTCTCCACGGAGAAGACACTCTAGCTGAGAGTCGAACCGGTCAGTGTCTGACTGTGATATATAATATATCATCTGATCTCACTTTACTGGAAAAATGCATTTGGAAAAGCATTTAATCTAAAATACATTTTATTGATTCACATTTTATAAAAAAGTTTCTGGTAAAGGGAATACTTTTTTAAAAATGTATTTTTGTGGAGGACAGGTTCACGCAAGATCCACATGGAGGACTTTGCCCCCACACCCCACACCCTTATTTAAATGTACTAACTCTACAGTTGCACAGCTGTGGAGAAGACAGAAACACCAAACTCAGTGCATGATTGCTGGCATACAAACACAAACATATAGAGATGGGGGTATAACATAAAGGTGGACATTCACAAGGTAAAAATAGTGTTTTAGAGTAATGTGCCTTGTAATTCCTATGATCTTAAGATCCTGAACCACAACAGCAGTGATTCTGCATAGCTTTATATCGTTTTTTAATGAATTGTAATTCAACCAAATGTGTGTGTTTTCAAAATAATTTCAGTAATTTGTGATTAGATAAAAAATGCAGTTAGATGAAATGAACTATATCATGATATTATCTGTCTTGCAATATATATGTGTGTGATGGTGCAGTGGTAGCATTGTTGCCTCACAGCAAGAGATTCTCCAGTTAATTTCTCAGTTGGAGTGCCTTCTGTGTGGAGTCTGCATGTCGTCCCTGCATTTATGTGGGTTTCCTCTGGGTGCTCAGGTTTCCTCCCACGTTGCAAAGGCATGCATCTGGAGTGTTTCTCCATGGGCCTCCACTGAAAATTGGCTTTGTTCCAAGTTGGACTTTCCCAGTAAACAAATATTAAATATGTATACAGATAGATAATTTGTATGGAGGTGTGTATATAATACACATTTATGGTATTAGCACATTTTTTTATCATTATTCTTGAAAGCAGTAGTTTTTCCAGATCACTTCAATTTTAACCGGGAAGGCAAGATATGCGGTTCCTTACTATTCATCTCTAACAGGAAACTGCCTGGTTAAGAAGGAACTCACTGCTATCATACCTCTTGATGACAGTTGGAGTTTTCTGTTCTCTGCAGTAAATCAACCTGATTAAATGTCCCTGCACATGCAAATGTGTCTGTTATTTTTTCAGGATGTGCATCCATGCATGTAGAGGCAGCTCCAAAAGGCTTTACCCATGCATGCATGGATCCCCTCAAATTATCTATACTATGGTTCCTGTTATTCTCACTAGAGGCAATATATTATTATTAACCATTGGATAGATAGGACCAATCTACACCAGTTGGGTTAGGTTAATTCAAACATTAAAAGGGAAATTTGCTAGACCTAAAATGGCCTGCAAGTACTTACCTTTGAACCTATTTATAATTACAAACCAGAGAAGAAAGGAGTACTCTATGAACATTAAGAGTTGCCTGAATTATGGTATGACAAGTGTACAGTGCTCTACCAGACTGCCTTGTTCAGGGAGTTTGTATCGTCACTGTGTAGAGTTCATAGCTACATTGCGGTGTAGCACAGTTAAATGTGGATTGCTGGGATTTGAAATCACTCTGCTGTGGAGTTTTTATTTCTCTGTGAATATGCAGTCTGTCATCTGTTAGGGCACTGAGTTCTCTGTATGGATATTAAACATTTTTATTAGCATAAACAATATGAAAAAAGTGGTGTTAGTGATAGCGTGTGCTGGAATGCTAAGCTACAAGCACAGTGTATAATCTGACAACAGAGTAACTGTGTTCATCGGTAGCATCATTGGACTCTGCAGTGGGTTATCAGAATGACTACCTGTAGAACAGAATACAGATTCCTGTTTGTTCACTTAGCATCTGCAGGTAAAGTGTTGTTTGAAAGTTACTCCCATCAAAATTTACTATAACCACAATATCGGATTTATCTTACTGGGACTACTCAACTAAAATTAATAATGATTTTTTTTTCAGATATTAATAAAAGAAAAAATGAATGCTAAAATATATAAGCAGTACCACTTCATTATTTTTTGGAAAATGTTTACGTGGAAATATTTGCATAGAAGTTTCTTAACTCCACATAAATTAGCTTTAATTTATAAGAAAATATAAAATGTTGAAGATATGATAAAGTTTTAAATGCAAATTGGATCCATATTGTTTTAAAATGCAAAAAGGCTGTTCCATTTTGGTTAGAATTCAGAAATTTTATAGAGGCATTGTGGTCAGATAATTACTCTACTACAAATTATTTAATTTTATGTAATGTTTCTGTTCCAAACTCCATACAAAAACACAAGTGCCTCTCCTTTGGTCCTTTTTAGCAATTGCTAGAAAAGTTTTCAGAATAAATTGGAAAAGTAAAAATTACCCCTCATTTAATGAATTTATTGGATTAGCAAAATAAGTATGTAATTTGGAAATGCAAACTGCTTATATTAGGACATCAAACATTACTCATAAACACTTATGGCTAAAGCTTAAAGATTTATTGGATACATTTTTGTGGGTTGGTACAGTGTTTATTTTGTTATGGACTTTGTTGATAGTTTTATATGTCCTTAAGTTAATTATTATGTTATAAACATGTTGAATGTTTTCCTGTTTTAAAATGCAATAAAAAGTAAAAAAATAAATAAATATTGTAACTTTTACCAAAGCATGCAGTGATCAGACTTCTGCTAAACAAACCTTGTAGGTGTTGAATATTAATGGAATTCCATGGAACAAAATGCATTTTTTTTTATTCAAAGAAAAATAAATTGCCAGAGGGGATGGAAGCAGTTGAATTTGGACCAGCTACAGGACACAGTTATGGAATAGTTTGTTAATAACTCATCTGTCCAAATATACAGAGCTTTATTTAATTGTGATAATAGCCTTTATAGATTTTTTCAAATCTGCATCCTTTCAGTGAGCCAAGTGATTTTTTTCTTCAGAATGTAGTTGCTCATTACTGAACTGAGTAGACATTTTGTATCTTATATTTTAGCTAACATGAATGCATCCAGGTACATTTTTAATAATTAATTTATTGCACATTTTCATCTTTAAAGTAGCAGATGACCTATTTCTATAAACCAGCATCTTCTGTATTTTTTTACTGCTGGTGCAGACTAGGATGGGATTATGTCTAAAAGGGCAAACAGGTTTAATCTTGATGGCTGGAGACTATATGCTGAGTTCCAAGATTTTTTTTTCTTCTGGTCATTAAAGGGTAATGCAAAAGTCAGGCATATATGCACCCACCTAAATACCCTCATTACATTCAGGTGAGACTCTGTACCATCAGACTCCCTGTGTGACAGGCATTTTTACCTCATTAGAACTATATAACTACCTCCGCCTTTGTACTTTTGAGTTAAATACAATCATTTTTTTCAAGACCCTCATTGCCACTTCAGTTTATACCCCTGCACAGTGGTACGTACTGTACTAGTACCCATAATTAAAGTAGACCTCTCAGCCTTGTAGCAGCAGTGGCATTTGTAGCTGTTACCCATGCCCAGATACAGAGCATCATGTAAACCACTGCTGAAATCAGTTTCTTGTTCTGACATGTCCTCACTCCCATAAAAGACACTTACATCTACTTAGAAATCCTCACATAGACTTGATGCATTAAAACTTGTTTAACATATTAGTCAGCAGTTTTTGTAAAACATTGGGCCTTAATCCAAACAACTTGTTTGCAGTGTAAATGTCCATTTATAGTAAGGGCAAGTCTTTTGGAATCTGTCTCCCGGTATAAGCCTGTTGATAGGCCTTACACCAAACCAAGTCTCTCACACTAAGATCAAATCTTTCTTGAATTAGGGCAGACTTACACTGACAACAACCCTTTTTGGAATCTGGCCTGCTGTGTCCAGCAATAATGCTGCCAGGGCAAGGTGTGTGGTGTAAGGCAGCAGCATTTCCAACAATGCTGTACCTAATACCTCCTATTTTGCTTGTTTTTTTTTTGTTTTGTTTTGTTTTGTTGGTTTGTTCGTCTGGACATTTTTATGTAGAAAATGACTTTTTTCTTGTTAAACTTGGAAATAATATTGCATTATTATTGTGGAAATAGTATATATGATTTTTTGATGGTTAACACTGTACAAGTATACTGAAACATGGTCATTTTAGGAGCTTTTAGTAGCAGCATATCAGGGAAATCAGCATTGAATTAAAGGTGCAAATAAAATACAAAAGCAAGAAAACAAGCCAGCAAAATTTTTTTTAATTAGAACATGCTGTGGTCTTGCGTGTGTTGCAGTGTATTCCTTGAATGCCTGTAATGGAAATAATAAGCACAATGCTGTCATTATTGTGGCACTGTAAAAAGCAAGAAATCAGACTACCAGTTTCTGTCTCATATAACCTATATTTGTAGTTGAAAAGAAGGGGTATAGTAGATTTTGATATGTGATCCTACGAAATGAAGTGCCCAAGTATATGTCTAGAAATGAATCATACTATTTTACAGACCTACTGGGAAGTCCTTTTCAGAAAGATACAGATTTTCTAGAATTCCCATTATAAAGCCACCTCCATATGAATAGCAGACGGGGTGTGTACTTTTGAAATATCTGATGTCGATGCTAACGTGTGGCGATTTGCTAGTGACAGCAGTAAAGTGAGAGAGACACTAACAATGAATGGTGACTCATTCTTACTATCTTAACCTACTGATCAGAAAGCTGCTCAAACCAGTTCCTTTGAAAAGCTGAGACTTAACAACATGACATTTCAGATATTTCCTTCCACGCATGTGTTCTCAGGATTTTGTATGTAGTAACAGTTTAGTATTTTAAGCAGGTAAACAAATGCAAGGGCAAAGTAGCATATTATGCTGTTAAAATGAGAGGGAATATAAAGTAAACACATGTTTGTCATTGTTGAAAGTGGTCTTGAATTGTAGCAGTGTAGGAGGAAGATGAAAACAGTAAATGTAGGTGGTGTGGACATAGACTTAGTGAGTGACTGGCATTAGAGAAGCCAGACAGGCAGGGTGTGAGAATAAACAACATTATGCAGTGAAACGTGTGGCATTGTAATATTTTTATGCAATATAAATATAAATATATATATATATATATATATATATATATATATATATACACACACACACACACACACACACACACACACACACACACACACACACACACACATACACATACATATACATATATAATGTTTATACAAGTGAGCAATGCTAAACATTCAAATAAACTCTTTACAGAGCTTTCTACTGAAGTTACACTCTGACTTGAACAATTTTGCAGTAGTATTCTTCCTTATGTGTGTGTGTAAGTATCTGCATGCACAAAGGGAGCTGATGTACAAGGCTGGCTGTGAATTAACAATTTGATTTTGTGCAGTGGCTTGTGACCTTATGTGCCAAAATGAGTGCATGGCAATTAATGAGTTAATGAAAAGTCATATGCAGTTACAAAAAGTAAATTAACTAGTTCATTATATATCTTTGTGTATATAACCATCAATCCTATTTTCATTGTTTTTACATGAGGTAAGGGTTTTAGATTAAATGTCACCAACTCTCAAAGTTCAGTGGCAGTCTTCTACCTTCTACAGTAGTAATGTTCTATTGCCATGCGACTTTCATCTCTTGGTTTAATGTACTTGTATCCTTTTTGAGGTCACTGAATATGTGTCCCAGGCAGGTATGTCCCTAGCTTTAAGTAGAAATCTACTATCACCCAGAATGATGCCTCAATACAAACAGAAAATGATTGACTTTAACAACTGTCTTAGTTTCTAGTGTCATTTCAACGGCATCAAGTACCTGACAACCTGAGAGGACATGCTTGACAAACCATGATGTTTTGCTAGAGATGGCCTTCATCTGTCTCCCCTGAGCTTCAGGCTTCTGGCAAAGGCTATTACCTCCTTCATGGTGCCTTTTTTAGGCAAAGTCATGAGCACAAAATTACCAACATGAAAAATTCTTCTAAATGAAATGTAAAGCTTATCCTGCTAAACGCTAGGATTCTTAGCATGAAACTGCAGTCATTGCAAACATTCCTTGCCCTGGAATATACTGACATTTGTGAAGTCACTGAAACCTGGCTCAGATCTATGGAGAGCACCCCAGTCTTACCTGGTTACTGATCCTACCTTAGTTTCAGACCCCAAATGGAGGGCTACAAAGCCAAAGGATGTGAAGTTTCAAAATGCATCAAAAACATACATACCTCCAGGCTGGTCAGACAGTATGATACACAGGAGACACTCCAAATGCAGTTAACGGTAGAAAAAACACCTATTCAAATCATAGCTAGCTAGAGATCCCAAACCATGACTCAGAATGCCCACTCCACCTATCTGGACTTACTTGAATCCATCAAGATTCAACCCTCTACCCTGATGCTGGGTAACTTTAACTACCCAACCATAGAGTGGAAGACCTATTCTAACTCAAACATGAATGCCCAGAGATTCCTCAACTATCTCAATGTCAATGCTTTGGATCAGATAGTTGACACCACTATGAGAGGGGAATATTTCCTGGACCTGGTCCTAACCAACATGAGTAGCCACTGTAGCACCCCTACAGCATCATTCTCTTTGGTAAGATCCAACCATAAAGCGATCACTTTCAAAGTCACCATCTCCCCTGACACCTACCCTTGTCAGGTCAAACAAAAAATCTTTTCCAAAGCTGACTACATCTCCTGAGACAAGGTATAGCCAGCTTTACAGCCACCATCCCTTCAGCTGGAACTTGCACTAAAGTCCAAGCCTGCAACAAAAAACTATATGAGCACCTACATAGCTGTATGGACTCAGCAATATCTGACAGGACCAAATCATCTTCCTCAAGGAAGAGTAAACCTGTCTGTTGGACAGCAGCAATAAACAAACTCTATAATAAAAGGAAAAAATTGCTGTCCAGGACAAAGAAGGAACAGGTGCCAAGTTGGAAGCAATCTATCCTTTGTCTGAACAAGCAAATAAGGTCACTGGTGAAATCCTATAAGGCTAACCAAGTCCAAATTGACCATATCCACTAAGGACAATCATAAGGCCTTCTTCACATATGCCCACCATCTCAAAGGTACCACCCAAATCTGCTCTGAACTGGTGCTCAATAACACCACATACATAAATGCTGCAGATATAGCCAACCTGCTGGCAGACAGGTTCATTGAAAACTTTATCCCCTTGATCCCCCCATCAGTAAATCAGGACATCCTCAACACCCGCCCCCCGGGAACAGGTCTTTAATGCCCTCTCAAAGGAAAAAATACAGTCTCCATGGGACCCAACAACATCCCTGGCTGTATCCTACATGAACTCAGGCATGAGCTCTCAGTACCATTAGGCATCCTATTCAACCAAAGCCTGAGCACTGGCTTCATCCCAACTGAATGGAGGGCAACCACTGTCATCCCTCTACACAAAGGTGGAGTGTCTACTGACCTGGGCAATTAATGGCCCATCAGCCTAACTAGCATGATCTGCATGGCCATGGAATGCATTATCATGGACCTTATAAACAAAGACATTGTCATCCTCCAAACGCTTGCCCCACAGTTTGATTTTGTCAAAGGGAGATCATGCCTGTTAAGCTTGGTCGACTTCTTCAAAACAGTCACCAAAGCCATGGACGAGGGGAAGGCGGTGTACACCACCTACCTTGATCTAGCTAAAGTCTTTAACACTATTTCCCACTTGGGCATAATAGATAACTTCCCCAGCTAGGCATCAACTCCTATTTTAACAGATGGGTAGCTCACTGTCTCACTGATAGAATCCACTCAGTCAAAATAGGGGAAGCCATTTCTAGTAGTAGACCAGTAATGAGCAGTGTACCCCAAGGACTGGTCTTAGGGCCTCTACTTTTGGGATATACTTTTCTGAGGTGGAAATCAAAACCAGTGGTCTGTGGCTAACCAAGTTTGCAGATGACTGAAAGCTGGGTGCTGTCTTAAATTCCCCTAGTGATATGAACATCCACCAAGAGAGCCTTACCCAAACTAATGACTGGTGCCAAAAGCATGGCCTCAAACTGAATGCCAAGAAATGCATCATTATCTCATTTGGGGAAAATGGCATCCCCACTAACAACGTACTAAGCATGCAATCAGTCGTGAGGGACTTGAGCATCCAGGTTGATAGCAACCTGATTTTTGACCACCACATTGCCTCCATTGTAGGGAAGGCTTTCTACATGGCCCACTTCATAAGTAAGCGTATTTCATCCAGGAACAAAAAGGTCATAACATCCCTGCACTCCTCCCTTATCAGACCCATTATCGGGTACAATGTCCCCTTCAGCATGTACCTTGCCAAGCACATGCAGCAGCTGAAGAGACCACAGAGGTTCCTGACCAGGAAAATCCAGGGTCTCAAACACCTATCCTATATAGATAGGCTAAAAGCCTTGTCCCTCTACTCACAGGTGACCTGCTTCTGGCATACAAGGCCATCTCAGACCCAGCCTTGATGGAGTTGCTGCAGATCTGTAAGTCAAACTCCACTCGCGCAACCTGTATGCAAGACCTCAACCTGGTCTGTGACATTAAAAGAACTTGTTGGCAGGACAGATTTTGTGTCCTAAAGACTCCCTCATCTGTGGAATAGACTCCCTCACCATGTCAAGCAGAGTACCTCTCTAGCCCTCTTTAAGAGGAACCTGGATGACTGGATGGGAAACAGAAAATACACCCCAGGATCTCACCTGTGTCCCTGATGGACAGATGAAACAGGTGCTGACTTTGTGGGAACATGGGCGAAATTCATGGTTAGGCTTATAAGGGTCTCTGGGCCAATAGCCTAGTATCATCCTGTGAACCTAAGAACCTATGAACCTCTTACTTTCTTCCTGCCCCTCCCAGATCTGATTTACAAAACTGATTTCTACTCTTCAGCATGTGACTGAACCACAATAATCTGTTCTCCTTAACCTCTTCACTTGGGGCTGCTTTGGTATCAGCTATTATGCCCTCAGTGTGCATCCTACTACCCATCTCAAGTACTACACTGCTATCACCTCTAGATACCTCATCTATTCTGCCTTCACTATGCAGGTTCTTACTCCATACAGAAGTACTGATAACCCCACTGATCTGTATGCATTACTTTTCAGCATCTTTGGCATTCTTCTTTCAGACACTACCACTTTCATTCTGACTGGTGCCAGATGGCCATAGCCCCTCTGATTCTAGCTTTGTGCTCCTCATTCAGACGTCCCTTCTTCTCAGACATCCCTCCTAGATGCTTTAAACTGTTAACCTGTTCAGCTATTTTTCTCTTCTATCTCAGTGTTCATCTTCTTCTGATTCCCCATTTTCTGCCTTGACCCCTATTTTACTGTGTTCACTCTCATTCTCAGGTGCCTTCGGTTTTTGGAATCCATTCCCCTGACATTTGCTGAAGTTCCTGTTCAGTGAATATCTGTAGTGCACATCACCTGCATACAAATGCTTTGTTAATCTGTATTCTGCAACCTGTTTGCTCATGTAGTTCATGACCAATTTGAACATGGGTGTGCTGAGAGCTGAACCCTGATGCACCCCCTTTCCTAGTGACAGCCTCTCCATGAGTCTGAATATTGTTCTTACTTGTGCCACTGGATCCTTGTACATAATGTACACTAATTCTTCCAATGTTCCAGGACTTCAAACCACCACAGAATAGCCAAGATCAGCTTTCATGGAACCTTGCCATGTGCTTTTTCCGTGCTTTAGAATGACAAGTTGGACTCATTCATTTCCAGCTTTTTCTCCACTATATTTTGTCCTTCAGAAATTGGGTCACTTCTGCTACTTCTTCATCTGAATCTAAGCTGCTCATGCACTGTTTTACTTTCTGTTTGGTTGTTATCAAACCAAAACACCAAAGGCCAGCATAAAGAATACATAAGATACTTGTAGATAAAGTAAACTAAAAGATTCCTTTATTCAGACCGGTTTCGCCTACCCAGCCTTCCTCAGTGAAACAAAATCACAAACATATTGCTAATTAGGTATATATAGCCTAATCAGCAATATGTTTGCGATTGTGTTTCACTGAGGAAACTGGTCAAACCAGTCTGAATAAAGGAATCTTTTAGTTTACTTTATCTACAAGTGTCTTATGTATTCTTTATGCTGGCCTTTGGTGTTTTGACTAGCATATGGTTTGGCCGTGCATTCCGTACTTGCAGAGCGTTTGGTTTGCCTTGTTATCAAACCATCCACAACCCTTTCATAAAGTGTGATAGGAACTTGGTACCTTTCTCTATACTGCCCACACATTTGTTCTTGTGTGCTGGCACTAGAATGCTTATACAGTGGGTCATCTGGGATACTATTTTCTCTCCATACTGTGATAAGTAGCCTCTCAACCCATTTCTCTCCTAGTTCAATCTACACCTTAATCATGTCTGTTTTCTCTGCGACTCCTGCTTTCCATAACTTCATTCCACCCTTGTGCACCTCCTGCTTTTTAGCTTGGATTATCTTTCCTCTTTAATCATACAGAGTGCTTTCAGCCAATATAGCTTCTGTCTTTTAATTCAGAAGCTTCCTGAAATTGTTTCTATCTGCCCTTGAAGCCCCTGCGATTAGATTGTTGCTGGTGCCTGTTATGAACAGCATGAGCTGACTGTCTTCTTTGTTATGTCTTTGATCCCTGGTAAGCAAATCCTTGCTCTTGCCCACACAAATAGCATATGTTTTCCTTCTAACTGATGCACAAGGAAATAATTTACTATATAACCTGATGGGTTATAGTAAGCTTTGATGGGAGATACTGAAATTCATGAGTTCAGTATTTAAAATCCTCAAAATATATATGTGTGTGTGTGTGTGTGTGTGTGTGTGTGTGTGTGTGTGTGTGTGTGTGTGTGTGTGTGTGTGCATGTGTGTGTGTGTGTGTGTGTGTGTGTGTGTGTGTGTGTGTGTGTGTGTGTGTGTGATATATATGTATATATATGTATATATATATATATATATATATATATATATATATATATATATATATATATATATATATATATATATAGGTGGATGCATGGATATATATATATATATATATATATATATATATATATATATATATATATATATATATATACATAAATTATAAATGTGTGTGTCTGTATCTATCCATATAGCTATATATGTATGTATATTTGGGTATGCTTAACTTGATCAAAATGCCCAAATATCCCTGTCATGAATGTCATCAACAAGAGGTCAGAAAGCAAATGTAGGCATGTCACTTCACATGTTCTGAGTAATTAAAACAGACTAGGGTTGGGTCAGTGAAGCATGAGTAAAGGGAACAAACAGTGATGGGTGATACGTCGGAGTACATGGTAGCCGACTCAAATTGTGAACCCACCCAAAAGTCAGTTGCCTCTGTGATTGACGTCATGGCTGAACTTAGCCACTGGTGGCCCAGTGTTTGGGGACATGCATCTATTCAGCTTTGAAGCCACATGAGGATGCTCTCCAGGGTTCTCAAACCACAAGTCCACCTGAGTCCTGATCATCCTCCACAGCTGTAATGGGTGACCCAAGGAGGACCCCCTCAGTGCTGCTCCCTGAAGAAGATTCAATGCCCCCAGTGGAGTAGTTGCTCAGTAGACCAGCAGCGAGCATTGTTAGTAACCTCCCACATGATAACCTTTGTCACCCTGCAGAGAGGCTAACCTTGGGAATACTGGGGACCTGGCAGTTGGTGGCGAGGCTGGTGTAGGGCACGGTGGATGCTGCCATACTGCACCATGATCAGTAACTGAATGTGTAGAATTAATGAAAATAAATAAGACAAACAAAATACAAGAAAATAATAATAAAATAAGGAAGATGACAGAGAAATAGAATATGACAAAAACAGCAATGATCAGTATGATTTGGGACACCTTCATATAGTACATCCCTGGAAGAAAAATGTAGTCAGAAGAGCAATGGTGACATCATTGCCTGGGATAATCCTAAGGCAAAATCCTGGTGAATAGTCATGGATGTGAGTCCATGACTACTAAGTAGGGCAGTTCTGAATGCTATTCATTACATCTGAAACAGGCACTAAAGCAAGAAAGAAATTAGGAAACTCTACACAGAAATGTACAGCCCTGTGGAAAGTAAAAGTATATGTTCAGGTATCATACACAGCATGCTAAATCCCAGGATGTCTATCAAAGGTTGGCACAGTACCTCATAATATGCATTAGAATACCAACAAGAATATGTAATGGCTATGTAACACCTGTAGTAATCATACCTCTCATCTGTCCAGATTTTCACAGAACATCAGATTTTTGCCTCATATTTTTGGTTTCTCCCTCATAAAATTTGTGGTTTTCTGGCAAATTTCTGGGATGATCAGATCATTTAAGTCATTAAATAATACTTTATATTTGAGTTTCAGACTTCAAATCCTTCAGAAAATGCATGTTAACACAAACCCCATTATGCCAGCAACTTTCTAAGTTTATAAAAGCAATATTTAAAATCTGTCCCTAATTTTGGGCTTTTGTCCCCCAATTATAACAGGCTTTTTCCAGATTTCTATCACTAAGAGGTTGAGAGGCATGGTGGTAATACAGAACATTGATGGCTGCAAATTAATGTATAGCAGTTGTCATGCCCATGGTCTGCAAGCGTACCTGGTAGAAAGACAAAGGCACAGATATGAAATGCAGGCAGACAAGGGCAGTGAGCAGTTATGGACTGGTACTCATAAAGCCAGAAGACACTGAACAATGTAAGCTGTACTACCTGGGTGACTCCCGGCCATAAAAGTGCACTTGCACATCCAAGAGCAGTAGATTTGCATTAATGTGGCACTACCTAGAATAACGGCAAGCAGTAAGAAAAGCGGCACAGTTACACAAGCGCCTGAAGCATGTATAAGACATAGAAGCAATCCACAAATGTATACAAAGTTTAAATGCTTAAACAGCATTGTAAAACTGGCAGTGCTCTGCAAAACAGGTAAAGTACAGCTGTACAGGAATGGCAGCAAGCCAATGCCTGCATCCTGCCACCTGAAGAGTCTTGCCTGTTCTTCTGGCAAGCAATCCAATTCTCTTCAATCTCTGCCCATATTGAAAGAGTCAGAATCAGCAGGAAATCATACTTACAACAGCAGGCAGGCTGTCCATCCCTATGTTCCACTTCCTATTGGTGTAGAAATTCAAGGTGAGGCCTCTTAAGTCCAGTGTAGTGTTGGCATTACACACAGTGCAGATTATGTCTATGGTATCCATCTTCTACTCGGGTACTCAGATAAGTCAGTTGGTGGTCACAATGTCACATATGCAGCATGTGAAAGCATTTTCCCTTGCTGCACCACACACACACACACACACACACACACACACACACACACACACACACACACACACACACACACACACATACACACACACACATACACAAAGACTAATGACTGGAGTTGTAATATGGAAGGCTGATAATTAAGGGGAATGGGAGTAAAAAGGGCAGATATCTGCCTAGCCTCAGTCCACCTGTTGAACTGCATAATGATAAGGATCACTGGAGTAGCCCTGTTGGGTGGCAGCAGACTCAAGTTTGCGATTGGCTCTCTGCTACATGACTACAGCTATGTGGACAGAAGGAGGCAGGGTGGGGGAGGCACACTTACTACATGGGTAAGGATGTGGATGTGTGCAGATGAGGCAATCTTTGGTGTTGTCTGGGGATGATGCATCACAGTCTGTTTCTGTGTCATCCCCACCAGCTTGCTGTTTGGATGTGGCCTCTGAAAACACAGTATAGCATGCATGCAAGATGTTGCAGTCATAGCTGCAGCATTGAAGGTGGACATCTAGAGGTGATGAGCAACAAGTCTGTGCTTAAGCACTGACCATAGGGGTGTGTTGCTGTGTATATGTATTATAATTGCAATAAAACAGTGATAATGGCTGGTGACGTTCATTCTAGCAGAGAGAGAGAGAGGTACTATTGCAGGCCCTATTCTCCCATGCCAGGTGCATTTTGAAAACAGGCATGGCTGACTAAGCCTTCGTGGTCCATGTGTGACATCATGTTTGGTAGACAGGAATGCCATTGTTGAGTACAACAGATCCACTGCAGGCTCATTGATAAGATCCATTCTTCCTACATGAAAGATTAGGAGATCACAAAGGAGAGAATGGATACAGGTAGAGACAAAAATCAGAGACCACTCTCATGGACACAGATTGTCTTAGTGTCCCTGTCAGGGGAGAGAAAGAGACAGAACACTGATACCTGATGGAGGCTTGGATGTGGGAGCTGTATTGTGGACAACACTGTTTGCCTCATTTGGGGATGCTCTAGGCTGGTATGACTATTTGGCACTACTAGTGTATGGTGGCATACCACTGTCATGGGACTGTAGATGATAACTATCCCCATATCTCTCCTGCATATTCATCAGTGATACCACCAGTGTGCCCTGCACCATGAGGTACGTATGTGTTCATTATGCTTGTAATATGCTATAGTTAATGCTGCTGTTGCAATGGGATGTGGAATTGTAACATATATGTACATATCTATCAATCCATTTATCTGTCTACTTTCATAGGTTCTTCAAGTGTGGGATCATGAATAGCAAGACAGGACATGCTTGATGTCATTGAAGCACTGTTGCCTGAAATTAATATGATCTTTGCATAGTATAATCAACACAGTGCTACTGTGTCAGCTACAGTTACATTACTGGTCACCCTAGCAACATCATACACTGATACTCCTTTTGTGGCTGTGGACAATGTCCATGCCTACTCACTGACTGTGGGTGGAACAGACTATCCATGTGACATTGGTGGATAATGCCATCACTGCAGAGTATGCGGAAAGCACTGGTGGATATCATTGTCATGACTCCCACTCTGTGTGTCATACACAGCATAAATCAATGGTTGTGCAGGCCTGTGATGCCACTCATGCCACACTGGTGATGACTAGCATGCTGCATGATACACATGACATCTGCAAGGGCCTGCAATGTCTGCATGCTGGTATGTAGTCTAA
Organism: Protopterus annectens; assembly: GCF_019279795.1. NCBI lineage: Eukaryota > Metazoa > Chordata > Ceratodontiformes > Protopteridae > Protopterus > Protopterus annectens. The sequence goes on from NC_056741.1 coordinate 1,950,926,287, forward strand.
GGACAGGGAGAACTAAACATGCTAAGGCAATGGAGGCCCAATCTGTGGCTATTGTAGCCAACATGGGGTATGGCGAAACTAGCCACCACTTCTCTGGTGTCACTGTAGGTATACCCAGCTCTCCCAATCTCCCAACCAGGTACCCAAATAAAACTACACCTCCCCTAGTCTTCCTCCCACCTATGTAGCTATTGCTGATCTCTATCAATGTGTCCTACTCCATATGTGCAAAAAATGACAATTGTTCTTGCCCACCTCTGTGTGTTATGTGGACTGGGCAATGTCTAATGTGTAGCATGGACATTCAAAGCACTGTACTGCATAGCCTTGGTGCTTTGGCTAGTATTGCATGTATCAGTTTTACTCAATGTTCTCTCTGTTCTGGCCCATAGTTGTGGAATATATGACATTTCTTTGCCAGTGTCACAGTGTATTGTATCTGCTCAGCCTTGCATGTGGCTCCCCAGCTGCCAGTTTTTCCAATGACTCCTCATCTGAGACATCCACTGTTATTGGCTCTGTGCTGTTAGGCACACTGATGGTGAACTCTTTCTATAGATGTTTGCATAACACTATGCTGTGCAGCATGACTCAGATGACTTCCTGGAAGCCTATGGAGCATGCTGCAGTGGAATACCAGAGGTTTCTAGGCAAAAGAAGCAAATCTTCAGCATTCTGAAAAAGTACCAGATATTAGTGTTGTGTGTTTACTCCAGTGTGGTATTCTATGAAAATCTCCTTCATGCTCTAAGTGTTGGATGTAAATGTCATGAGCCATGGCTCCAGGACATGTTTAGCATCATCTGCAACACACAACAGTAGACTGCAGTCTACACACCTCCTTGCTAGATTGCGCAGCCTGGTGGTAGGCACGAGTGTACTCACCAATTAGATAGCCTTGTGGAAAATCACCCCACACTAATCACTGGTATAAGCTGGACATGTGCCAAATGTGGGAAATGTAACATATGATACTTGTTATATTGCATACCACTGCCAGTTGGTACAGTTGAAACTCTTCCGGTTAACATACCAGAGTCCATGTAGATCAGTCATGGCATTAATGGCAATATGGTGGCAGTCAGTAGCACACAGAACCCCAAGGAACATGTGTTTCATAGAATACCCACATAGAGGTGATTCTTTCCTCTTCACTCTTTGGGAGTCAAATATGCTGCTCTGTATGCTGCAGTATAAACATCAAGGGGCCAGTGTAGAACTTACAAGGAAGAAGCCTGTGACATTCTTACCAAGTCCTCTTATGGGCACAGAAGATTCACTATGCCAAGGAAGATCAATGCTACACATGCCTTAGCATTGTCAGAGATAGATATTCCATGTATCCCAAGCAATTCCATGCAAGGATGGCACGTGTCTATAAGCTCTTGTATGAGGTCTCTGTCCACATGATAGCATTTGAATATGCCCCTGTCATGGACGAGATGGAAGGTCAGCCATGGACTGACTGGTCTGAGCAAGAATGATGATGAAGAGCATTATCACAGACACTGGTTGTAAGAATGACAATTATCATGATTTTCGGGTAACACCAGTGCTATTCCTAGCATCTTTGTGTGGTTAATCTGTTTGTTCACTAATGCATGATGATGATGATGATGATAAGATTATCTGCTTGATGTTGCTGGTCATACAAGTTTTATGTAACTGAATCTCTGCACCATGTTGTTTGCCCTCATGTGTATTTGAAGTTGGTCTCATTTCCCCAGTATTTCTCATTTGTATATCATCATATGGTTATGAATATTATGCCAACTACTCTAGTGTGGCCATGCTGCTTATGTCTCAGAATCTACCCCATCCTGCCTGTCACTGCTCATTACAATCCCCCAGATTCAGCAAGCCCTGCACGGCGTGCATTTTTAGTGTAAGAGGTAATGTTGACAATATGGCGGCCGAGCGAGACACGTACATGCTTGTTTGACGTGCATGAGCACTCTTGCATTAGTCCTGTACATTCCCAACCCCTGTATGCAAATTACCCCATTTACAGGTGAAAAACATGCAAATGAGGTAAATCTGCTATCCAGGAAGCTGGAATCAGGCCGTACAGGACTAACATAATCTGCAGAAATGTACTCAGTTAGTAACCGATTACAGTTCTGCAAATCCAAAATGGAGACATGACAGCTCCAAATAAAGGCTGCATATCATTGAGGAAGCATGCCAATGGCCAAGTATAAGGCCATTGGCATTGCAAACAATACAAAAAGTAAAAAATTAAACTTTTATTTTATTTCCACCCATCTCGGCTGTTTAAGCATAGGGCAGTGGTGGGCAAACAGGATCGGTGGGAAAATAAGAAAATAAATTTAAAACAAGCATTCTAACTAAAATCAGTATTCTTCCATGCAAGCCAATGGCAGGCAAATGACAACCTGGCCAGTGAATAGTAGGTGCTAATGGGGGAGGCTCAGTGTAACACATAACTATGCATTAGCAGGCAATCCTATGCAAATGAAGGAAAGGATAGTGAATGCCAGTTTTCCCCAGCATGTGAGGCAGGTCCCAACAGTGTAACAGTATGAATAGCTGAGTGCAAGACTAGAAGGTAGGTGACATCATTGGTGGGTGTGTCAGGCATACTGTAAGTGGATTGGAGCCCTGTGGCTTGGGTTTGCTCCTATCTTAGCACAGCTAAAGTAGAGGGTGTATCTAAATCTGCCTAGCACTCTTTAAAAAGTGTAAGTGTTTGTGAGCGCTGCACACCAGGTTTTACAGGAAGAAAAAAGAATTTAAGCCAGGAAATAGCAAAAGTGTGCACATGTGAGTACTCTGCGTGGCACACCCCCGGGCTTAAACAAAAGGGCAATGGGAAGGGAAATGAGCAGTAGGAAGGTAATCAAGGAGTGCTAGCTTAGCTGCCAGGTGAAACGTATCAGAACCAGCCAATTGCACAGGTAGCCGACCAGCCCAGCCCAGAACACTACTATAAACTATGCAAACACCTACCCCTCTGGTTTTTTTCCACACTTTACACCACCGATGTAAACAAGAGGGGAACTTTTAACACTCACAACAGCAAAATGTTAGAGGCTGCAATAGCTATCATAGGTTCATAGGTTCATACTAGGCTATCTGCCCTAGGGCATTTATAAGCCTAGCCAGAGTGTGTTTAGCTTTCGTCCCCCATTTTAAATGAATTTTGCTATGCCCTTTTCTGAGGTTAGTATACTGTGCCTCTGTCTAACAGTGACACAGAAGTGATACCCAGGGTAAACCTACGATCTCCCATCCACTCATCAAGATTCCTCTTGAAGAGAGTCAATGAGGGACTCTGCCTAACCTGGACTGGGATTTTATTCCAGAGTGAAGGGAGCCTCTGGGTTATGAATCTGTCCCTCCAGCATATCCTATTTATTTCAGTGCTGAGGTTCAAGTCTCTCGAGCGAGTAGCTCGATGGGATTTGGATTTTCTGAGGTGCAGCATGTCCATTAATTCCGGGTTGGACATGGCTTTATACGTCAGGCACAGATTGCCTCTGAGCAGGCAGTATGCCACTGAGTAGAGCTGGAGTTTCCGGGCAGCATATGGCATCTGTTTCAGCCCTTTGATCCTCTTGGTGAGGTACTTTTGAGGTCTTTCCAGTTGCTGCAGGTGTCTGGTATGGCACATCCCAAAAGGGGCATTTTACTCAATTATGGGCCTGATGAGGGATGAGTAAAGTGGCACGATGACCTCCCCTGATCTAGATGTGAATCCCTTCATGATTAGGTGGGCTATATAAAATGTTCTTCTAACCACTTTGGCCACGTGGTTTTCAAATGAGAGATTGCTATCAACTTGGGTCCCCAGGTCCCTAATTACTTCTTCTGTACTTAATGGATTACCACCTATGTGGTAATTTGTGGGCACTGTGTTTTTGCCAAAGGGGATGACTATACACTTTTTGTCATTTAGCTTGAGGCCGTGGCTCTGGCACCAGTTGTCTGTTTCTGTGAGGCCTTTTTGTAGGATGCTTGTGTCGACTAGAGAGTCAATTATGGTGCCTAGTTTGCAGTCATCTGCGAACTTGGTCAGCCACAGTCCTTCTGGGTTGGCCTGTACCTCCGAGAAATATATACCGAACAAGAGAGGTCCCAGGACTGAGCCTTGTGGGACGCCACTTGTAACTGGTTTGGAGTCTGACATGGCTCCAGGAATTCTAACCATGTGGGTTCTGTCCTTGAGCCAGTTTGCAACCCATCTAGTGACATAGGGGTTTATATTTAAGCTGGTGAGCTTATCTATAATGCCCGAGTGGGGTATTGTATCGAAGGCTTTTGCGAGGTCCAGGTAGGCTGTGTGGACCACCTTCCCCTCGTCAATGGCCTTTGTGACTGTTTCAAAGAAGTCAACCAGGTTTAAGAGGCAGGATCTGCCCTTAACAAAGCCGAACTGGGTAGGATCCAGTGTCTGTAGGTCCCCAATATCTTTATTTATGAGGTCCATGATGATCCTTTCCATAGCTTTGCAGACCAAGCTAGTCAGGCTTATGGGGCGATAGTTTTCAGGATCCGTTGAGGCACCACCTTTGTGGAGAGGGACCACTGTTGCTGTACGCCACTCCTTGGGTACATATCCTGTAGTAAGGCTGAGATTGAACAGTAGTTTTATGTTTGGGTTTAGCTCTTCTTGGAGTTCATGTAGGATGCAGCCTGGGACACCGTCTGGTCCCATCGATGCTGTGTTTTTTGCTTTGGAGAGGGCGGCTCTTACCTGAGCATCTGAAATGTCAGGGGGGGAAGCACTCTGCTGGGATAGATATTTGCCCTTTCGGTGGGGGGGGGGCAAGAAGTTTGCCCTGAACCTGTCAGCTAGGATGTTGGCAATGTCTGTGGGTTCAATGTATTTTTTGTCATTTTGGACTAATTCAGAGCATATCTGGGAATTCCCACCCAGGTTCCTAACATAACTAAAGAAAGCCTTGTGATTATCCTTAGTGTCCTGTGCAATTTTTCTCTCAAAGCTGACCTTAGACAATTTTATGAGTGCCCGTAGTTTTTTGGTAATACTGATCAGAAATGCCTTCCCTTTTTGGGATTTTGCTCTATCATGTTGTAGCTTCTTCCTTCTATTGTATAGTTTGTTGATGGCTGGCGTCCACCAGATGGGACGCATGCCTTTGGAGGATTGGGTCTTGGTTTTATTTGGGATTGCATGATCCATGCATTCCTGAAGGTGTTCATAGAATGCGTTTATAAAGGATTCTGTGGTCTGGGCTGTATTTTCCACAGGCCCGGGGGCTTTGAAGGATTCCACCTCAGTTTTGAGGAGTGTGAAATTTGCTTTAGAGAAGTTTTTCACTGTGGTTTTCTGGGCAGGGGGTGGGGTTGGGATGTGAATATCCAGTGAGATTAGTTTATGGTCTGATCTTACCAGTGATGGATACACTTCTGGTTTGGAGCATAAAGCCCCCATGTTGGTGATGATCAGGTCCAGTATGTTTTCCCCTCTTGTGGGAGTGGTAACAAGTTGTTCCATAGCATTTGAGTTTATAAATTCTAGGAACCTTTGGGCTAGGGTGTTGGAGCTAGAGTAATGCTCCCAGTCTATGTTTGGGTAGTTGAAGTCGCCCAATATAATGGTGTTTGGAGAGACCTTCATATTTTCCAGTGTTCTCAGGAAGGCCGAGTGGGGTTCCTGGGTTTGGGATGGTGGTCTGTAGCAGGCTATAAACTGGAAGGCAGTTTTACCCACTGTTAGTTGCACATGGATAGTCTCTGATGCTTCGTGCTGTGCCACCAACCTGGTGGTGTGGGTATCTTTGATGAATATTGATACTCCCCCTCCTTTTGTGGTTCAGTCCAAGTTTTGGGGCCAAAAAGCATGGTATGAGGTATAACCTGGTAGTGCTGGAGTGCTCTCGGGAGCCTTGAACCAGGTTTCTGTTACTGCACAGATATCGATATTCTCCATGCTAAGGAGAGTTTTGAGTGCATGTATCTTGAGGTTTAGACTTCTGGCATTGAGTAGCATTACTCTAAGTTTCTTATCCCTCGTGATACCTATGGAGGTGGGTTTGTCTTTTGAGCCTTGCCTAAAAAAGGCACTATGGGGGTGGCAAGAGCCTTTGCCAATAGTCGAAAGTCCAGGGGTGACAGGTGCAAGCCATCCCTAGTGAAGCATCGTGGCTTGTCGAGCATGTCATCCCAGGCTGGCAGGCATCGGATCCCCTTTGAATGACACCAATACTTTAGCCAATTGTTAAAATTAATCATTTTGTCTTTATACTGTGGCATCATTCTTGGTAAGGGTAAGATGCTACTCAAGGTCAGGGTCATACCGGCCTGGGCTACATGATCAGAGAGCTCCTCTATGTCTTTTTTCATGTAGTCCAGGGAGGTACATCTCAGGTCATTCACACCAGCATGGACAATGACTGAGTCATATTTGTACCTGCCATGGAGTGACCTGAGTGCTTGTGTTATGTGGCGGATCCTAGCACCCGACAGGCAGCTCACTGTGACCTTCTCCTTGTTCAGCCTGGTGAGCGGGACGTCAGTGTGCCTGACGATACAGTCACCTATTACAAGTGTATCAGGTGTGTTGTTTAGCCTTAAGGGCTGTGACTGTTTGACACACTGTCTTTGTGAGCTATGTGTTGCACGTGTTTTGTTTTGGGGTAGCGGTTGCTTGGGTGTCTGCTTTGGAGGTCTCTGCTGCTTAGGCAGATTTTTATTTAGAGCCTCCGAGTATGTTTTTGTGTGTTTATGTGTTTGGTTTGTGTTATATCCTGGGAAATAAAGGAGACCACACGGTTCTGGAGTTGTAAGGCCTTTCTTTATTAAGAGCCTTCAGGTGCGCACCCATGCTACATGTTCACAACTTCGCCATCACCATACATACACCGGAAACAACCAGTTACCAGAGAATACAGAACCAACACTACATGTTGCTAATTCCCCAGAGCGCCCCTACAGTACAATAACAGCATTACTTGCCCGATACTACATTCCTCCCCTCTTAAGCATTGAATACGCTTCCTTACATAAGAAAAACAAGGGAGCAAGCCAAAACATTTCCATCTAGTCACTTAATTCCTAAATACCCGGTTAGTATTAAACGGTTACCCTATAATCGAGTTAGGTTGCTCTTTTAAATTAGACATGCAATGGTAACATTGATAGTCCTTCAAGTAACTAGGTTTAACCAGTGCCCGCTTAGAACGGCGCAATGGTACCACCCTGGGTGACTCCGGTGTCACCGTGACCACCTCTGGTACCGGTGTGTCCATCCCTGGAACAGTTGGATCCTTGGGAACCTCTCCTTCCGAGTCCCGGCGGTCTCCCTCGGCCCCCAAGATCGGAGATCCTCCTGCCACTGCGAGCCCTTCTCCCGAAACTAACGGCATTTCCGGGGCTTGCAGTTCCATGGAGTCCTTCACCTGCACACTCCGCAGAATCTGGTCACCATGTCTCCTCACCACTAAACCTCCATTCAGCCTCACCTGGTACGACAGGGGACCCGTGCTCTGGACAATAAACCCTGGAACCCATTTAGGTCCATAACTGAAGTTTCGCGTCATCACTGCATCTCCCTCCAGGAAACTTCTCTCTCTCCGTCGTCGATCATGATGTTCTTTTTGCCTCCACTGGATCCTCTCTACCTTAGCTCGGATGTTTGGATGCACCAGATCCAAGGTGGATCTTAATCTCCATCCTTGCAACATCTCGGCAGGGGACAATCCCGTGGTAGACTGGGGTGTAATGCGGTAGTTGAATAACACCCTGGATACTTTGGCTGCCATACTTCCGTCTCCGGCCTTTTTCATCATCACTTTAAAGGTCTGGACAGCCCTTTCAGCACAGCCATTTGAAGCCGCATGGTATGGTGCTGATGTGACATGTACAATGCCATTTTTTTCCAGGAACCCCTTGAACTCTTCACTCATGAAACATGACGCATTATCTGATACAATAGTCTCGGGTAATCCTTGGCTACTGAAACTCTTTCTCAGGCAGTCAATGGTAGTGGTGGAAGTGGGTGTTTTGACTGGGTAGGCATCCATCCATTTAGAATGAGCATCCATTATTATCAAAAACATGGCCCCCATAAAAGGTCCTGCATAGTCTATATGAAGTCTCTGCCAAGGTCTACTCGGCCACTCCCATGGGTGTAGTGGTGCCGCCACAGGTAAGTTGCGATGCTGCTGACAGGTTTTACACTCTTTCACAGCGACTTCAATGTCGTGGTCCAACTTTGGCCACCAGAAATAACTTCGTGCTAAGGCCTTCATTCGGGTGATGCCCACATGACCCTGATGCAACTGTTGTAAAAGTGCACGTCTTCCTGGGGGTGGAATTATCACTCGTGCCCCCACAACACGCATCCATCTTGCACACTCAGCTCTGTTTTCCTCACCTCATAAGGCCTGAAAACTGGATCAGGTTGTTGTGTTGTCCAGCCTTGCTGGACCCATTGAAACACTTGAGCCAACACCGGGTCTTTTCGTGTCCATTTGCTCAATTCCTTCGCTGACACCAACGTGATGTCCTCCATCATCAACATTCGGTCCTCCACTTCCTCTCCCTGGGGAGGCCCCGGTAGCGGCAGACGGCTCAGCGCGTCCGCATTGCTATGGTGTTTCCCAGGCTTATAAACAATCTCATATTCATAAGCTCTCAATGTTACAGCCCATCTCTGAATTCGGGGTGAAACCATCTGAGGCACGGCCTTCATCTCGTTGAACAGTGACAACAAAGGCTTATGATCGGTGCATACAGTAAACTTCCGGCCATAGAGGTATTTGTGGAACCTCTTAATTCCAAACATTACAGCCAACCCCTCTTTGTCGAGCTGGGAATAGTTTGACTCCGCTGGGGTTAAGGTGCGTGACATGAACCCAATGGGTCTTTCTTGTCCATCTGACATCCGGTGTGCCAACACGGCCCCTAACCCATACGGTGAGGGATCACATGACAAAATTAAATCCTTGTGACTATCGTAGTGCACCAAAACCTCTGAAGACTGCATCAGTTCCTTGGATTGCTCAAACGCTTTGTCTTGTTCCTTCTGCCACGTCCACAAGGTCTCCTTCCTTAACAGTTTATGTAAAGGAGCTAACAGCGTTGACAGATTTGGTAGGAACCTGTTATAATAGTTAAGTAAGCCTAAATAAGCCTTCAGCTCTGTAACATTTGTGGGTGCAGGTGCCTCTTGGATGGCTTTTACCTTGTCTGGCAGGGGGTGTAGGCCCGAGGCATCCACCTTGTAACCCAAGAACTCGGCTTCCTTTACCATGAAAGCACATTTACTCCGCTTCACCGGTAAACCAGCCTCTCGCAGTCGACTTAGCACCTCGTTCAGAGTCTCCAGATGCTCGCCATTGTTCCTCCCCGTCAACAGGATGTCGTCCAGATACACAGCCACCTTCGGAATTCCTGCCACCAGTCCCTCCATTATTCTCTGGAAAATAGCTGGACTAGAGGAAACCCCAAAGGGTAAACGATTGACTTGGAACAGCCCCTTGTGTGTGTTAAGGGTGACATATGCCTTTGACCCTTCTTCCAGAACTACTTGTTGATATGCCTGACTAAGGTCCAGTTTACTAAACTTTTCACCTCCCGACAGCTTTTCAAACACATCCTCCACCTTGGGTAAGGGATACTGTTCCAGTTTTGAAACTTGGTTCACTGTTAGCTTATAGTCACCACATATGCGTACAGTATTATCTGGCTTTAATACTGGAACAATTGGTGCTGCCCATTCCGAAAACTTCACTGGTTCAATTATACCTTGCTTGGTGAGTCGCTCCAACTCAGTCTCCACTTTCTTCTTCATGGCGTATGGTACGGGTTGAGGTTTGTAAAATCTTGGCATTGCATTTTCCTTAATGTGTATCTTTGCTGGTGGACCCCTCCAGGTCCCCAGTTCCTCTTTGAACACTTCTTCATTGTTCTCCAGCACATCTTGCAAGGCCAGCCCCTGCTGTTCTACTTTATGGAGCCGTAGACAACCCATTTCCAGCTCCTTTAGCCACGCCCGGCCTAACAGGTTTGGTCCCTTACCTGCTACCACCATGACTGGCAACTGTTTGACTTTATCTTTATGTTTTACAGTTACTTTGGCCATCCCCAGTGTGGGAACTGTTTCACCGGTAAATGTTTTCAAAGTCACTGAACAGTCCCGCAGCTTCTGAGCTTCTTTTAGCCATAACTTTCCATACTCAGCTTTGGACAGAACCGTCACACTACATCCGGTATCCACTTCAAACTGCACCATTTTACCATTTAAGTCCAACTGGGTTGTGATGGGATCGACTCTTTCCCACCTTGCCTCTTCCATGTTAAACATAGTAAACACTTCCTCGTCTTCCCTGGTGTTTTGATTTGTACCTTCATGCATGTGGTGTGCATACTGCCGTTTTATTTTTTGGTTTCCCTTTCTGTCCATCATACTGCTCTTTTCCTCCCCCTTTCTCGGCTGATCCCTAGAGGGCGTTGATCGGCACATTTTCTTCACATGGCCCTTTTTCCCACAAGCATGACATTTTCATTTAAGAAACGACAGTTCCTTGACAAATGTTCTCCGCCACACCTGTAACAGGCATACTGACCAGACTTCCCTGGTGTTTTATGCTCCCTGACCACTTTATGCACTGGCAGTGGGGCAGCACCCCTGCTCCCCACCCCTTCGATGGTCCTTGGTTGTAAATCACGAATGTCTTTATTCGCCGTCTCGATGGCCTGTGCCAACATCAAGGCCTTTTCAAACGACAACTCAGGCTCCGCTAACAATCTGCGTTGTATGCGGTCATCGGCAATGCCACATACGAGCCTATCTCGTAGCATTTCTGTCAGTCTGTCCCCATAATTACAGTGTTGCGCCAATTCCCTCAGCACTGTGACATACTCCGTTACCGTTTCCTTGGCCATTCTAGTCCTTGAATTTAACTTGAACCTTTGGACTATTGCACTCGGCTTCGAGTTATAATGTGACTGAAGCAAGCTCGTCAACTCCGTGAACGATTTATCCCCCGGTTTATCAGGACTCAATAAGTTCCTCATCAGACTGTACGTCTTGCTGCCCACCGAGCTCAGCAATATGGCTCGCTTCCGGCCCGCATCCATTATCTGGTTTGCTTCAAAAAAATGTTCCAACACTTCACAATACTCCTCCCAGGTCTGGGTCTGACAGTCGTATGCCACCAGTGACCCCAACATGGAACCAGACATAACCCCGGCAGGCCCAGTCTCTTCATCGTCCGACATTAACTGCACCCCACCGTTTTCACTCGCAGCGGACTCGGAGGCATCCCATCCTCGTCGCCAATATGTTATATCCTGGGAAATAAAGGAGACCACACGGTTCTGGAGTTGTAAGGCCTTTCTTTATTAAGAGCCTTCAGGTGCGCACCCATGCTACATGTTCACAACTTCGCCATCACCATACATACACCGGAAACAACCATTTACCAAAGAATACAGAACCAACACTACATGTTGCTAATTCCCCAGAGCACCCCTACAGTACAATAACAGCATTACTTGCCCGATACTACAGTTTGCTGTCATGGTAAGTCTATGTGAGACTGGAATTGTAGTGAATGTGGTTTCCTTCTCCTCCTGACTGGTTATGCCAGTACTGAGTTGAGAGAGCTTAGCCTCCAGTTTGGCTATATGGTTGCATCTCTCACATGTGTTGGAATTTGTTGGGAGGAGGAGAGGGTTGTCTGTGAACAGGAGGCAGTTGTAACATTGCCTCAAGATTCCCAGATTCACCAGATGGACCGGAGAGGAGATTGACAATCTGACCTTTGGACATGCTAGAACAGTATTTGGAATTCCTTTATAATTGAAAAAAAGGGCCACTGGGGAACAAGGTAGTCAAGGGGAGTTTGTGAGGGTGTATTGCTTTTAATTTTTTAGTGCTGACTTATATAATTGCTTTAGTGAGCAAGCGCCGGGCTTCAGAGTAGGAATAGGGTGTTTATTATGAGAACTAGATCAGTTCTAAGGGAAAAAGTGAAGAGCAGACTTTGTGGAGCCGAGAATGGTTTAAACCCAATTAAGCAGAGCTTCCCGATGTTTCGCTATGCACAAAATGACGCAAAGCTGCGCTAAAGCGGGTTTTATACAGGGGGACTTGAAAGAGATAGAAATTGGCCCAAAATGGCCAATACACTACCAGATTCTTGTGCTGGGAACACTCCTCCAGGGATACATAGGCTGCTCTAAGCTCCCCACTGCCACTGGTGAACAAAGAAGCCTCCCTTTATCCAAGAAAGGAAATGGGCAACACAGGAACTTCCCAAAAGTCCAGAATACAGCAAAGCCTGTATTTGGACTACTCTAGGTCAAGAAAGATGGGGAAACAAGGATAATTTTTTTGTTTTTTTCTTTTTTGCAATAAACAGCAGGAAAATGCAATAAATATGTAACACAGGCTAGTGCACTTGAGTGTATAGCCTCAACAGGTAAATGCAACAAACATGACAAACTTTAAAAGTTCAGGTGCAAAAACAACTTTAAACAGTTTAAAACAGTTCAAGAAGCAGAAATACTTGCAGTTTAGATAGATCAGACAGTCGCCCAGGTAGTACCAGGAAAAAAAAAACACTTTTATCAGGTTAGCAGTCGCTCTTTTAGCCTCTCTGCTACTAGCACCACTCTGCAGGACCACGAGGAGCTTGGCTGAGTAGTAACAAGCGCAAAAAATGCGCCAAAGCGGGTTTTATACAGGGGGACTTGAAAGAGCTAGAAATTGGCCCAAAACAGCCAATAGACTACCAGATTCTTGTGCTGGGAATACTCCTCCAGGGATAGATAGGCTGCTCTAAGCTCCCCACTGCCACTGGTGAACAAAGAAGCCTCCCTTTATCCAAGAAAGGAAATGGGCAACACAGGAACTTTCCAAAGTCCAGAATACAACAAAGCCTGTATTTGGACTACTCTAGGTCAGGAAAGATGGGAAACAAGGATAATTTTTTGTTTTTTTATTCTTTTTTGCAACAAACAGCAGGAAAATGCAATAATATGTAACACAGGCTAGCGCACTTGAGTGTGTAGCCTCAACAGGTAAATGCAACAAACAGGACAAACTTTAAATTACAAGTGCAAAAGTGCGCTAAAGCTGGCTTTAAAGCAGGGGGTTAGAAAGAGATAGGAAATGGCCCAAAACGGCCTATAAGCTACAAGTCACTGGGCTGGAACCACTCCTCAAGGGACAGATAGGCTGCTCAGAGCTCTCCACTCTCACTGGTGAACAAAGAAGCTTCCTCCTATCCAAATAAGGATATGGGCAACACAGGAACTATGTCACAGCCCAGAGATCAGCAATACCTGAAGACTGGACTATTCTAGTTCAGTAAAGGTGGGAAACAATGATATATTTTTTTTTTTACAAAGTAGCAGAAATTAGGTACAGCAACACAATAAATGCTTTAATTCAGCTAGCACACTTAAACTAAGCAAAAACAAACTTTAAAAGTGAAAAAAACTCAGAAATACAGGCAGAGCTGCAATAAAACAACTTTGCAGAGCTTAATTAAAGAAACAGAGAAGTCTATATATACAGAAAAGCAGCTAAAACACACAAACACTTCAGATGCAGTGCAACCTAGAGCACTTGACTTGTAGCAATATTAAGGCAATTACATTTATAATAAATGCTCTGAAATATACTCTATATTTCCAAAATGTTTGAGAAGCACATTCAGAACACAAGGAGATTCAGGCAAAAAAAAATAAAAATGTTTTTTTTTTTTTGAAAGGGAAAAAGGAGAAACAGAAGGCCTTATCCAATGTTCTCTCTGTATTAGGTAGAATGAGCTAATGACACTAGACTGGGAGGAGTGTCACAGATCAGATTTACAGTAGGGGCGGGCAACTGCAAAGCCACCAAGTGTAAAAGCAACACACCAACTGGGAGGGCGGTTGGGGACATAAACAATAGCCTACAGGGGGGTGGGGACAAAAACAATAGCCTACATACAACTTGTGGAAGAGGCTGAGGGTGGTGAGGATGTGAATGCTGCTGACCAACCCACAGTGAGGAGATGGAGAAGATTGTACAGACCCAAGGTACCCTACCAAGGGCTACATGAGCTGGAGATAGTGGAGTGCCACAGGGTGGACAGAGACCTCCTACAGCAAATTGTTGAGCTGTACCGGCCATGCCTCACACACAGAACTAACAGAGGGGAACCCATCCCAATGGACACCAGGGTATCTGTAGGCCTAAGAATACTAGCTACAGGTACCATCCAAAGGCCAACTGGAGATATGATGGGGATTTCACAGGCATCAGCATCCAAGGTACTCCACCAGTTCCTGGATGCCATGTCAGCACATGTCGGTGAGCACGTATATTTCCCCATCACCTGTGAGGCATTGACCAGCAATATGCGTCTCTTCCACCAAATAGCAGAATACCTTAAGGTAGAGGGTGCAATAGACTGCACTCACATATGCATCAAAGCACTACCTGGTGAGCAGGTTAGGGTCTACATCAACCACAAGGGCTTCCCCTCCATCAACTGCCAGGTCATGTGTGAGGCACAGGGTATAATACTGAACGTGTGTGCTGGCTGCCCTGGAAGCTATCATGATTCCCACATATGGCATCTGACACAGTTGTATCAGAGATTTGCCAATAGGGACATCCCACACGGTCACCTAGTGAGGGATGCTGGGTACGCACTGGAGCCATGGCTGATTAGACCCATCAGAAATACACACACCTGAACAAGAACTCCATAATGAGGCACACACACAAACAAGAATCATAATAGAGCATGTGTTTGAGATGCTCAAATCACGGTTCTGATGCCTGGACACATCCGGTGGAGCCTTGCAGTACTCACCAACTATATGTACCCAAATTGTCCTTGTATGTGCCATACTACCCAATATGATCCTGTGGAAACAGCTGCAGCAGGAACAGCATGGGGCAAGGCCACACAGCCCCCCACCATTGCCAAGGCCTACACAGGCACAGAGCGACTCAGAGGAGGAACAACCTGAGCCTACCCCAGTAGGCAGAAGGAGGCATGCCCAGTATGCCCTGGCCCTGGCAAAGAGGCAACGCATAGCACATACACTGACACGGGAGGGACCCAGGGAATAACACCTCTCTCTGACTCTCACATACAGTAAAAGGGATGCCAAACATTACACTACCTATGCTAACCATGTGTATGGAGTGTGGTATGTGCATTCAACATAGGCAGCCCTGCAGCGCCACCCTCAATACTGGAACACCCACAAGGTAAGTGACTCACACATGTCAGTCAGGAGAGGGGGTCACATACCCAGCAACTGTCACAGCCAGCAGGACAGGTGTAAACAAACACAAACAAATACTGTACTATGGCCTCTGAATGAGGGCTATGGGTAACCTCTCCCTGGCCTACACTGACAGACTGCAGCAGGCCAGGCAGTGGGATGTCAGTTGTGAAGGCTAGGATGTCAGAAACTAATATGTAGGTAATTAAAAGCTAAGAACTGTAATACACTGGCATGCCTCTAGCAAGCATGATGGGTAAGACTACAGCCTGAAATGGAGTACCTGACATACCAGTGCAGTCCTAGCAAATGTGTACAAGTGTCAGGTGTGTCCCACATCCTACTTAGACATATAGTAGCAGTCAGGTGTGCCCCCCCAATCCTGTGTAGAAATTTAGAAATAGGCAGGTGATCCCCCCCCCCCTTCGCTATGCAGAAATGTAGCAACAGTCAATGCCAAATGATTAATGGATACCCTGCAGGCACAGCATGCTACCTGTTGGTGTACAACACAAAGTTCAGCACTGCAGTACAAACTACCTGGACTTGATCCACGCATGCAATACAGATGACCATACTGGGCATGCTCACACACTTAGAGAAATGAAGGCAATGACAGTCAACAACATACTGAAAGGTCATACTGGGCATGCTCACACACTTAAACACATGAAGGCCATGTCTGCAAACACCAGTGGACCAGACCTATCTGGCACTTGCAGTTGTTAGTGCAAACACTTGTCAGTATGCACCCCTTATGCCTTGCACACACGGTGGATAGCAATACAGACATATATGTAAGGACAACACACTATAATAAGCCACAGGTAGATGGACATAGATGTGTGGAAGAGGGTGACTGTGACAAGGAACCATCTAGGCCTGTCCCACCCAGCACACAGCCAAAGGGCCCCAAAAACACGAGGTGCAGATATCACTCACTGCAGATACTAGCGACCAGTACGTGTCAGCATCATAGACTATGTGGTGCACGTGCCAGCTGTGCAACATGACTGTACAAGGAAGTAGTCATCTAGTAGCTGTATACACGTGCCTGTGAAATATGACCCCATATGTGGCCGCATGCAGTGTGTCACCCCTAGATGAATGGATTATGGCCCATGCACACACCGCCTTCCCCATAGCGCTACTATGACAAGCCTGCTGAGGTCATCCAATGTGAAATATACCTTTGGGAGAGTTGTAGCCTAGTAATCTCTGTGACATGTCCCATAACTGCTGTAGTGTGATAAACTAGTTAGGCAGGTGTTTTAACCCCAGATCTGGCAACTGTGTGCGTGTCTGACTATGGAGAGAGCAATGCTTTTAAGGCTACTCACACTCCTTACAATTCATATGCTTAACTTTGGCAAAGTTGCTGATGTCACCCACCTAGAAATACACCTCTGGGAAAGTTATAACCCAGCAATATCTGTAGCATGTAATATAACTGCATACCGCTATCACGTGATAGAGTAGTTAGGTGGGAGTTTTAACCCCAGACTTGCCAACTATGTGTGTTTGTGTGCATGTCTGACTGTGTATTGAGCAATGCTTTTTAGGGTACTCACACTCCTTACAATTCATATACCCAACTTTGGCAAGGCTGCTGATGTCACCCACCTAGAAATACACCTCTGGGAAGGTTATAGCCCAATAATCTCCGTAGTGTATCCTATAACTGTATACTGCTGCAGTGTAGTTAAGTAGGAGGTCAAACCCCAGGCTTGGTAACTGTGTTTGTGTCTGTTTCTGACTGTGTAGAGCAATGCTTTTTAGGGTACTCACACACCTTACAATTCATATACCCAACTTTGGCAAGGCTGCTGATGTCACCCACCTAGAAATACACCTCTGGGAAGGTTGTAGCTCAGTAATCTCTGTAGCACATTCTATAACTGTGTACTGCTGTAGTGTGATAAAGTAGGTAGGAGGTCAAACCCCAGACTTGGCAAGTGTGTGTGTGTGTGTGTGTGTGTGTGTGTGTGTGTGTGTGTGTGTGTGAGTCTGTATGTGCATTTGTGTGCATGTCTGTCTGTGTCTGACTGTGTAGAGAGCAATGCTTTTTAGGGTACTTACAATACATATACCCAACTTTGGCAAGGCTGCTGATGTCACCCACCTAGAAATACACCTCTGGGACAGTTGTAATCCAGTAATCTCCATAGGGCATCCTGTAACTGCATACTGCTGTAGTGTGATAAAGTAGTTAGTTAGGTAGGAGGTCAAACCCCAGACTTGACAACTGTGTGTGCATTTCTGTGTGTGTGTGTCTGTCTCTGACTCTGCAGAGAGAAATGGTTTTCAGGCTACTCACACTCCTTGCAATTAATGTACTCAACTTTGGAAAAGCTGCTGATGTCACCCACCTAGAAATACACCTCTGGGAAGATCATTACCCAGTAATCTCCATAGCATGTCCTGTAACTGCATACTGCTATAGTGTGATAAAGTAGTTAGGTGGCAGTTCTAACCCCAGACGTGCGTGTGTGTTTGTGTGCATGTCTGACTGTG
Source organism: Protopterus annectens (assembly GCF_019279795.1). Classification (NCBI taxonomy): domain Eukaryota; kingdom Metazoa; phylum Chordata; order Ceratodontiformes; family Protopteridae; genus Protopterus; species Protopterus annectens. Next base: position 1,950,944,026 of record NC_056741.1, read on the forward strand.
TAGAGAGCAATGTCTTTTAGGGTACTCACACTCCTTACAATTCATATACCCAACTTTGGCAAGGCTGCTGATGTCACCCACCTAGAAATACACCTCTGGGAAGACTGTAGCCCAGTAATCTCCATAGTGCATCCTGTAACTGCGTACTGCTGTAGTGTAATAAAGTGGTTAGGTCAGAGGTCAAACCTCAGACTTGGCAATTGTTTGGGTGTGTGGCTGTCTGTCTCTGACTGTGTAGAGAGCAATGCTTTTTAGGGTACTCACACCCCTTATAATTCATCTACCAACTTTGGCAAGGCTACTGTTGTCATCCACCTAGAAATACACTTCTGGGAAAGTTGTACCCAGTGATCTCTGTAGGGCATCCTGTAACTGCATACTGTTGTAGTGTAAATTAGAACTGTGGTAGGGTTCTATCCCCACCCATGGCAGCTCTGGATGTTTTGTGTGTGTCACAGTCTGTGTAGGGAGCAATGCGTTTTAGGCTAGTCACACACAATACATTTCAAATGCCCTACTTTGGCAACCCTGCTGTCAGTCATTGTGAAATACACATTTGGGGTAGGAGTGCTCTAGTAATCCCTGTGGTGTGCCCTATAACAGCTCCATGATATAGACCTCTGTTAGGGGTTCTATACCTGCACATATCTGTTGTGGATGTTTTGTGTGTGTATCACTGTCTGTGTAGGGAGAAATGCGTTTTAGGCTAGTCACACACAGTACATTTCAAATGCCCTACGTTGGCAATCCTGCTGATGTCATTCATTGTGAAATACACCTTTGGGGAAGATGTTTTCTAGTAATCCTTATGGTGTGTCCTATTACAGCTCCAGTGTAATGTAGACTTCTGTTAGAGGTTCTATACCCACACATGCTGGTTGTGGATGTTTTGTGTGTGTGTCACTGTCTTTGAAGGGAGCAATGCATTTTAGGCTAGTCATTCGCAGTAAATTTCAAATGCCCTACTTTGTCAATCCTGCTGATGTCATTCATTGTGAAATATACCTTTGGGGAAGGAGTGTTCTAATAATCCCTGTGGTGTGTCCTATAACCGCTCCATAATGTAATGTAATATAGACCTCTGTTTGGGGTTCTATACCCACACATGCTGGTTGTGGACTTTTTGTGTGTGCGTGTCACTGTCTGTGTAGGGAGCAATAAATTTTAGGCTAGTCACTCACAGTAAATTTCAAATGCCCTACATTGGCAATCCTGCTGATGTCAGTCATTGTGAAATACACCTTTGGGGAAGGAGTACTCCAGTAATGTACGTGGCACGTACTATAACTACATTGTGCTATTGTGTAATAAACTAGTTAGGTGTGTGTGCGTGTGACACCTGTGGCCAATGTGGGGGGGTTTGCACATTTCTAATATATCACAATGTCCACTGTACCCATACATGTGGCATCAAGGCCAGGCAATCACAGTTAGCAACCCCAGTATTACCCAGAGCACACTTTCAACCCATGTCTCATACACACACACACACACACACACACACACACACACACACACACACACACACACACACACACACACATGCCAAGGCAACAGCCAATTTGTGGGTAGTACACTGCATATTGGCCACTAATAGTAACTATGGAGTGATAGCAGTGGGCTACAGAGAGCATGTCACCCGGTCCATCTCTCCAATATGCACATATGTACAGACAGTGCACCTCCCCCATGTTCCCCAATGGACACCTGCACCACCTGTGGTGCCATCACATGTGACCCACAATGGACATACCATGCCTGACAACATGCCCTGTATGGACAGATGCCACTAACACTAGGGAATGCTGTTAACATGCTCTCAATGTAGGTGCAGGGTAAACCTGCTGGCCACTACCAGTTCCCACCACAAGTGGGCAAGACTGACGTATCTAATGATAACTGTGTTCATAGTATGGGCCAGACACCTCAGGTACAGTTCCATATATCACTGTACATGCATGTGGGAGGTGTGCACATCCCAGACACCACCCATGTTATGGACTAAGGAACACATACATGGCAAGCAATGCACATCATTGGTCACACACAATAGTCACCCAGGTGAATGGATGTGGATACAATACCCACCTGTGTGGCAAATGCAGACACTACAGCCCTGAGCCACAATGCAGACTATCATCATGTGGCTTGATGCCAGGGTACACCATTGCCTAGCCTTGTACAGCCATCTGGCACAGTTGACCACCGCACACCCGTACAGACATGCACCCATGCATATCAGTACTGGCACCCTGTGTGTTTGTGTGTGTGTTATATGGTGCATATGTTCACATCCACACTCCCTACAACTCCCATGGGCATACTGCAGCATGCTGTCTGATGTCAGACACCTCCCCATACCCTTTGCCCATACAACCCCCGTAAGACCCATGTGGTGCATGTGATACCTGCACAGGGATGTGTTGTGGCAATCCTACTACTGCTGAGTTGTACTCCTGGCCCTGCCAAGTGTGTCAATGTGTGTGTGTCCCTGTGAGAGTGTGGCTGTGTTGATGATGCCATCTGTTCATGCGGACAGGCATGTCTACGTCACCTATTGTATAGCTACCATATCCCTGTAACAGATGTCACTCACCATCACATATATGTTCTGAACACAGCACACCAGGAAACCCATGTGGCACATCCAATAACTGCATTGAACTGTAATAGAATTATATAGTCGTCAGGGGTTTGATACCCTGTGCTGGTAGATGTGTGACACAAACATGCTTCAATTTTACTCTCCCACCCCTCCCTGACATGTCTTTGCCTCTGTCTGCATCTCCCACCCCTTCTCTGGTGGATGTGGAGACCTACACCTTCTTTGCTTAGGCAGCATGTGTATTTTATGTGATGCTCATGATCAGCTGATGGCCTCTGCATGAATTGCAGCCCTCCCCTAGCTAATCGCATGTGAAACAGCTCTGGTAACATTCCCATAGCTAGTTGCATGGAAACACACTCCAATATCTAGGAACATCATGGTGGTGTTGGCCCTTTTCGTTCACTGTGAACAGGAACTAAATCTGTCGTTTGGCAAACAACATCTCAGATGGATTGGGGTTTACCTCTATCAACATACACTGTAAAAAGAGGGCAACAAACAGGAGGGGATGTGCCTGACCTGACTACAGACTGTAAGTGCTGCTATACTACATTTGGAGTAATGTTAATTTAACAGTGTTTGTGTGGATATGGCTGTCGTACATGTCTCAATACTTGCCATGTCAGTTCCATGTTTATGAGGAATCCCCACCTGCAGGGTCATCTGAAGACTGGGCAATGTTGTGTCCTTGGTTTCACGTGTTACCCATGGAGCATCTATCTGTGGACTGCAGAAGGTAGTGTGAGGATTGCAGTCTGTAGATGGTGAAAGCCATAATAGTTACTAATGTCATATACCTCATAGGACATATGTTGCAACAAACCCTGTTACAACAGTAAATGTATGCGGTTATCACAGCAACATGTCAATATTGGCCCTGTGTATGTGCTTCCTGCCACACCTCTGTCAACCTTTGTATATATGTTGTGCATGAAGTGGTGCATATGTGCTGTACACCATAATTAGTGTCATCATATCTGATAACAAGCCAGTGATATATCTGACTGCTACACATGTTATGTACAGTAGGGGTTATATTTCATGACATAACCTAGACATTCTGTGGATGTTTGTACAGTACTGAGGTCTGTGTACTTATGGTGAATGTCGACAGTGTGTGTATTGTTAATATGTACTTTAGCCTGTGTACAAACTGTGGTAGATGTCATTGTTCTAGTTCCCCTCCTATCTGATGTTACACGCTGCTCCACTGTATGGTACTGTATTGGCATACATGTTTGTAGGGCTATACACACACGTGTCCCATACCACAGACAGCCATCAGACCAAACTGTGTAGCAGCCCAGTATATGTAGGGTCAGTCTGTGAGTGGGACATATGAGAATGGTGTAGAACAGATAGTCCATATACTGTAATGGCTGTGGCTGTGTTTACATTGGTTGTGGTTATGCACTTTCACACAGGTGTATCTTACCCTGTGCTGTGACATGCCTGTTGAGCCTGCTATATATGCAGGTACATGTGCATTCCCCTATAGGAGATGTAGGCCAGTGCTGAGCCAGTCTGCCTGCAGCCTGCGCAGTGCATTGTTACATGCCTAGCAGCTTAGTGTACTTACCCAGTGAGATGTCATGTTCAGATACCTGCCAGATGTACTGCTACCGGGCCTCCCTTAATAGTCATGTATGTCATACAGAGCAGTGGGATGCTGTGCAGATATATGTCAATATCTAGTGGGTATTATGTGGCCATGACACCCCTGTACCAGCGGTCATTATGTGCCAGGCCAGACAGGGGTGTGTGAATGCATAACCTATGGTGGCAAATGTATACCAGTCGTTATGTGTTATACCCCTCTACATGGCTGTCTACATCCATATTGTTAGGCATGGTACACATGTTTTGCTCTAAGGGCATATGTGCATACCTCTGGACTGTACAGAGTCTGTCAGAATTTCCACATATAGTGGCCAATATCTCTGCTGCAGTCCACAGCGGCATTAAGTGCTATCAGCGGTACTGTACAATGATGTCTTTAGGCTGTCTGTCAGTAGCCAGTGGCACACATGTTGTAAGCAGATGTGACCTCCCACACACACCATGTCTGTGAAGACAATCGCAATGACAGTAGCAATAGTCTACTAATATACCTGCTATACATATCTGACAGCCCCTTCAACTATGACATTGGGACCATAGGGGCTGGGGTAAGGCTACACTCCACGTCCAGGACATATGGTGGAAATATATGTACATATACTTATCCAGATAGCCATAATATATATATATATATATATATATATATATATATATATATATATATATATATATATAATTACACATGTGTAGTACTCTCAATTTCCACTGTCATGGCAACCACCCACTATAAATCCCTACATCATGTGGGTGTGATTTTTTTTTTTACATTTCCTGTGTGATGGACATCCTTCCTGCGTGTGGGCATCAGTGTTACTGAAAGCAAGTAGCAATACCTCTTACAGGAGAAATAGCACACTCAGGAGAGCCACATATTTGTAGGAGAATCCGGAACTACAGACAGACTGTGATTAGAGTTGTGTTATGCTTTGTATAGTACTCATGTGTGTACATACTAGTTTACCTTAGAATGCAGTCTGGCTGCATAGCTCATAACTCTGGGCCTATCCTCTTGCTGGCCAGATCCATGTATATCATGTCTCATCTGTCCACCACACAGGTCCTGTGTCAGATATTATACTGGCAGTGTGTGTGTTGAGTGCTATTGGTACATGGCTACATCCATTTCTGTTTCTAACCTCAATTCCCTGACTAAGGGTATGTTGCAGACTATCCTGTAACACCAGCACCTTGCTTAATGTATGGCAACAGTTGTCCATATATGTGCCTGTGTTCCAGCCTTTGTCCTCCACCTACATACCAAGCTTTGCACATATGTCATGCTGTCGGTGGTTGTTCTTTAGTGGGCTGTGAGTATATCACACTGGCATTGCTACCATCAGTCTACTGCTGTTGTATCCCCCACACATACGGTGGGGCTGGGGACATATTTGTGTGGGCGTCACCTACACATTACATGTGTGCCCTTATGCACTCCAGAGGCCAGTGTATGTAACAGGGGTATATGGCCCTGTATTATTGAGTCTAGGGGGGAGCACCATAAATGACCTATACTGTTACAAAATGTGGGGGTATCAGGGGTGAGCTGCCTTAAGCTATCTGGATGTACATTATCATCTACTTCACCTATATTTACATTACTTACATGAATTGGGTTAAGGCAAGCCTGCTGCCTCTTGCCATACAGACTGTTCTGTTTGTCAGTGTGCTCGTGATGGTGTCAGTTATGCCTTGTTATGTAGCAGTTACAACCCATGTGGTCACATGACATCTTTATCACCTACTGAGTTTGTACAGTGTGTAGATAGAGGCTGCTGGACTATACACCTGCATTACATACTGCTGAATGTTTGGTATCCTGTGGCCCAGTTTTTCTTCACTATTGTACAATTTGAAGGGTTGTGAACCTTTCCAGACTACTGTGTTAGTGTAACTGTTTCACAGTTGCATTACTCTGTTTATATGGTTGTCAGTGCCTGAACAGTTATATGACATGGCATATAGAACTGTAATAGTACACAATTAAAGGTTTTCCATGTCTGCAAACCTGTGTGTGGTGTTTTTCCTATGGCCTTTCTGTGGGTATATGTTACAGGAAACAATTGTCATATGTATGGGTGGTCCATACAGTGTCCAGTCATTCAGGGGTTAACTGTAAGCATAGTGGCTGTTCCATATTCTACTTATGTATCTTACTGTAAATATAACTGCATGTGTATGTGTAGTATATGTGTGTATATATATATATATATATATATATATATATATATATATACATATATATATATATATATATATATATATATATTTATATATATATATATATATATATATATATATATATATACACACACACACACACACACACACACACACACACATATATATATATATATATATATATATATATATATATATATATACATATATAAATATGTATATCTGTATCTGCATATCTGTGTCTGTCTATCTGTATCCTGGGATGTTGACAGCTTCCAAATATTACATTTCCTATGGGAGGCAGACTGTACTGCATATATTACTAATACCAGCCTGACATCATACAGGTGGGATGTAGTACTGGTAACATCTTGTGCCCATGTTGTGTCAGGTACTGGTTATGGGATCCACAATACCTGGTAGTGTATTGCAGGGTGAATATGTTTGGTTATGGTGGGGGATGCCTATACGTACAAGACATATAGTGTGTGGGGCCTCTCAACCCCATTAACGGTCAATGAGGACATACGTGTGTTTGATAATCTGCCATTGGTATCTACAGATGTATGGCCATATATACCTATATAGATATATATATCTGCTAACATATCTATAACTATATCCGTATATACATATATAGATATATATTTGTGTTCGCATATGTAACTTGCTGTGTATATGTAGACATATTGGTGTAGACACATATATGTGCCGATGTAGGCATTTGCATGTATCAACGTTCATATATATTGATATATACGTACATAGTTTCAGAAATATATATATCTACATATATAAATATGTTGTACCTGTTTAGATATTAATATATTTGCACAAATATACATCTAGATGTTAGTATACATTCTCTGTACTGTTGCATGACTGGACTGGATGATATGTTTCTGAAAAACATCAGCTTTATGTGTATCTGCCATGGCTTAGTGGTAACATTCCTTGTCTATGGTGTGCAGGGTCCTGGGTTCAAGTCTTGCAGAAGCTGTTTATTTTGTTCATAGGTTCATAGGTTCATACTAGGCTATCTGCCCAAGGGCATTTATAAGCCTAGCCCATAGTTATTTGGCTTTCGCCACCCCTTTAGTTTGAATAAAACTATGCCCATTATTTTGCTGTGCCTCTGTCAAGCAGTGACACTGAAGTAATCCACGGGGTATATCTGCGATCCCCCATCCATTGGTCAAGATTCCTCTTGAACAAGGCCAGCGAGGTGCTCTGCCTCACATGTACCGGGATTTTGTTCCACAGCATAGGGAGTCTCTGGGTGATGAATCTGTCCCTCCAGCACGTTCTATTAATAACCGTGTCAAGGTTTAAGTCTCCTGCCCTTGTGGTTCTGAGGGATCTAGATTTTTTGAGGTGAAGCATATTCATCAAATCAGGGTTTGACATGGCCTTATATGTCAGGCACAGGTCACCTCTGAGCAAGCGGTATGAGACTGAATAGAGCTGGAGTTCTTTCAGTCGGGCAGCATAAGACATATTTTTGAGACCCTTTATCCTTTTGGTGAGGAACTTTTGGGGCCTTTCCAGCTGCTGCAGGTGTCGGGTCAGATACATTCCGAATGGGGCATTGTACTCAATCATAGGTCTTATGAGTGATGAGTACAATGGGACGATGACCTCCCTTGATCTAGATGTGAATCCCTTCATGATCAGGTGGGCAATGTAGAAGGTTTTCCTAACTACTTTAGCAACATGAGTGTCAACGAAGGCTACTGTCAACCTGGGTCCCCAGATCCCTGATGACTTCTTCTGTGCTCAGTGGATTGCCACCTATATGGTAGCTAGGGGTAACCTTGTTTTTCCCGAAGGGTATGACTATGCATTTCTTGGCATTTAACTTTAGGCCATGGCTCTGGCACCAGTTATCCGTTTCTGTGAGGCCCTTCTGAAGGATATCTGTGTCAGATGTGTTTTCGACTATGGCGCCCAGTTTGCAGTCATCTGCAAACTTTGTCAGCCATAACCCTCCTGTGTTTGCTTGTACTTCAGAAAAGTAGATGCTGAACAAGAGTGGACCCAGGACTGAGCCCTGTGGGACACCACTTGTGACAGGCTTTGAGTCTGACATGGCTCCAGCAACTCTGACCCTGTGGGTTCTGTCACTTAGCCAGTTTGCAACCCATCTTGTGATGTATGGGTTTATATTCAAGCTGATGAGTTTTCGATGATACCTGAGTGGGGTATTGTGTCAAAGGCCTTTGCCAGGTCAAGGTAGGCTGTATGGACTGCCTTTCCTCATCAATGGCCTTGGTGACTGTTTCAAAAGTCAACCAAGTTTAAAAGGCATGATCTGCCTTTGACAAAGCCAAACTGGGTTGGATCCAAAGTCTGCAAGTTCCCTATGTCTTTATTTATGAGTTCCATTATGATCCTCTCCATGGCTTTGCAGATAAGGCTTGTCAAGCTAATGGGACGGTAATTTCAGGGTCGGTGGAGGCACCGCCCTTGTGAAGTGGGACCACAGTGGCTGTGCGCCACTCCTTGCACGTATCCTGAGGTGAGGCTAAAATTAAACAGCTGTCCTAACTGCGGGTTTAATTCCTCATTGAGTTCATGGAGCACACAGCCGGGACACCATCCGGTCCCATGGATGCTGTGTTTTTGCTTTGAGAGAGCAGTTCTCACCTGGGCGTTTGAGATGTTTGGGGGCTACAATCCTCTGGTATAGATATCTCTCCTTTGGGGAGGGGGAGAAGTTTGCACTGAACCTGTCAGCCAGTATGTTGGCAATGTGTGTAGATTCAGTAATCTTCACATCATTTTGAACTAATTCTGAGCATATCTGGGAGTTTCCTCCTAGGTTTCTAACATAGCTAAAGAAGGCCTTATGATTGTCTTTTGAGTCCTTGGCGATTTTTCTCTCAAAATTTGCCTTGGATGATTTTATGAGAGCTCTTAGTTTTTTACTTATAATGATCAAAGTGTCTTACCTTTCAAGGATTTTGCTCTATCTTGTAGTAGCTTCCTCCTTTTGTTGTAGAGCTTGTTTATGGCTGGGGTCCACCAGACTGGACGCTTGCTTTGGTACAAAGAGTCTTAGTTTTGTTTGGGATTGCCTGATCCATGCAGTCCTGTAGGTGCTGGTAGAAGGCATTTGTAAGTGATTCAGCGGTTTGAGTAATGTTTACCACTGGCTCAGGGCCTTAAAGGAGACCACACTAGTTTTTAGAAGTGTGAAGTTGGCTTTTGAGAAGTTTTTCACTGTGGTCTTTTTATTTCAGGTGGGCCGGGATGAGGACTTCCAGCGAGATTAGTTTATGATCTGATCTCACCAGTGAGGGGTATACTTCCGGTGTTGAACATTGTGATCCCATGTTCGTGATGATGAGATCAAGTATGTTTTCTCCACTTGTGGGGATGGTGACTAGTTGTTCCATGGCATTTGAGTTTATGAACTCCAGGAACCTTTGGGCTAGAGTGTTTGGGCTTGAGTAGTGTTCCCAGTCTATATTAGGGTAGTTGAAGTCACCTAGTATGATGGTGTTTGGAGATACATTTATCCCCTCCATTGTTTTCAGGAAGGCCATGTGAGGTTCCTGAGTTTGAGAGGGTGGCCTGTAACATGCTACAAATTGCAGAGCAGTCTTGCCTATGGTTAATTGCACCTGGATGTTCTCCGATGCATGTGCTGCCACCAACCTTGAGGTTTGGGTGTCCTTTATGAATATGGACACCCCCCCTCCTTTCTTGGTGTTGTCCGGATTTTGGGGCCAGAACACATGATGAGGTGAAACCTGATAGTGCTGGGGTGCTCTCAGAAGCCTTGAACCAGGTTTCTGTCACAGCACAGACATCGATGTTCTCCATACTGAGAAGGGCCTCGAGTGCGTGCATCTTGAGATTGAGACTTCTGGCATTGAGCAGCATTACCCTTAGTTTTTTTACTTTTTTGTGTTCTAGGGTGGTAGGTTTAGAATTTGAGCCTTGCCTAAAAAGGCACTATGGGGTGGCAAGAGCCTTTGCCAATATCCGAAGCCTAGGGGTGACAGGTGCAAGCCGTCCCTTGGAAGCAGCGTGGCTTGTCCAGCATGTCATCCCAGGCAGACAGACATTGGATCCTTTGAATGACACCAGAATTTAAGCCAATTATTAAAGCTGATCATCTTATCACTGTATTGTGGCATCATTCTAGGTGAAGGTAGGATACTGCTCAAGGTCAGGTCATACCTGCCTGGGCTACATAATCAGAGAGCTCCTCAATGTCTCTTTTCATGTAGTCCAAGGAGGTGCCTCAGGTCGTTGACACCAGTGGACAATGACTGAGTCGCATTTGTATCTGCTGTTGAGAGACCTGAGTGCTTGTGTTATGTGGCGGATTCTAGCGCCGACAGGCAGCTTACTGTGACCTTCTCCTTACTCAGTCTGGTGAGCGGGACGTCAGTGTGTCTGACTATGGAGTCACCTATGACAAGTATGTTTGGTGTTGTATTTGGCCTTAAGGGCAGTGACTGCTTTGCACACTGATTTTGTTGTTTATGTGTTGTTTGTGTGGTGTATTGAGTTTGCACTTGCTTGGGTGTCTGCTTTGGAGGCCTCTGCTGTTTAGGTAAATTTTTACTCAGAGCCTCAGTATGTCTTAGTGTGTTTATGTGTTTGATTCAGTGGTGTGGTTGAGTTATGTGAGACTGGTATTGTGGTGTGTGTAGTTGCCTTCTCCTCCTGCCTGGTCTTGCCAGTCCTGAGTTGAGAGAGCTCAGCCTCCAGTCTGGCTAAATAGCTGCATCTCTCACAAGTGTTAGTGTTACGTGGGAGGAGGAGAGAGTTGTCCGTGTACATGAGGCAATTGTAACATTGTCTCAGAATTCCCAGATTCACCAACTGGGCAGGAGAGGATGCCAGCATCTGACCCTTCGACATGCTAGAAAGAATTATGAGTTGGTATGAGACAGAAAAGTAGTGGGCTTAGCAGGGGAGTGCTTGACCTGCTAAGAGAATGCTTATAAGACAAGGGATATGCTTATAAGACAAGTGCTGAGCTTTTTGAGAAGAAAAAGCTATTTGGAACAAGTGCTGCACTTTTTAGTGTAGGTGTAAACTGTTTAGGTTCCTAACAGAGCAGTTCTAAGGGAAAAAATGAAGAACAGACTTTCTGGAGCCAGAAAGAGTTTAACCTTGTTTAACCGGCGCTGCCCGATTCTGCTCTAGTGGCAACTCCGCGCTAAATCGCGCTAAAGCACGTTGCTGGGCAGAACACGGCCCATTGGATACAGAGTGATTAAAGCACATTTGAGCAGTTGTAAGCAGATTTGCGCAGGGGAAAGCACTGGACCTCTCAACTGTACAGATTTTCGCAGAATGTCCAGATTTTTGCCTCATATTTTTAGTGGGTTCCTCCTAAAATCTGTGCCTTTCAGGCAAATAGATGAGGATTGAAGTGATTAAATAATGACAAATATTTGAGTTTAAGACTCCACATCCTTCAGAAAATTTATGCTAATGCAAAACTTATTATTCTATCAACATTTTAAGTTTGTAAGAACAATATTTAAAATCTGTCCCTATTTGTCACCCCATCATTCTAGACCTTGTCCAGATTTTTTTGCTCTAAGAGGTTGAGAGGTATGATGCACTGCCTACACAGGTTAAGCAATATAGAAGCCAACTGAGTGTAAGATACTGTAACCAGAAGTTAGCTGTGCTTAGTGACATGCATACCGCTTAGAACTGCTTTAAAGTGCCTTAATCACACTGTACCCAATGGCCTGTGTTCTGCCCAGCCACAAAATAAACAGTCTTTGCAAGACTCAAACCCAGGACCCTACACACCATGCATTACCACTAAGCCATGACAGATACACATTCATCTGATGGCTTCAGAAACATTTCATCCAGCACAATCATCCAACAGTACAGAAAATGTACTTTAACATCTAGATGCATGTATGTGTATGTATATATATATATATATATATATATATATATATATATATATATATATATATATATATATATATATATATATATATATCTATACAAATATGTCTACATATATATGACATATATATATATATACAGCAATATATATATAAATATATATATATATATATATATATATATATATATATACAGCAATATATATATAAATATATGTATATATATCCATAGATATAACAGAGAACATAACAAAGACATATATGAACACAGGCACCATTAATGGGGATGAGGGAGCTCAAGCAACATATGTCTTACAGGTATAGATGTACCCCCCCTCCGCAATACAATATCAGCTGTTGCAAATGCTATAACCAGGACCTAACAGTACATGACCACGAGATGTTAACAGTCAGCCATCCCACCTGTATTATGTCAGGTAGGTATTGATAACATATCATGCAGTACAGTCTGGCTACCATAGTGACTGTACAATGTGTAAGCAATAAACAGTCCTATGATACCTATACACAGACACATGTATGCAGATACTCATATATATATATATATATATATATATATATATATATATATATATATATATATATATATATATATATATATATATATATATATATATATATGTAACTACACATACACACACAGAGGTATGTCTAGAAAGATACATAATTAGAGGGTGCGCACCATACTGAACAGCCAGTATCCCTACATTTGCAACCTCATCCGATGGACATTGTATGAGTCACCCATACCACAGACAAGTGTTGCCTGACACATATACCCACAAAGATGTCAAAGGATGTAACACAACACACAGGTTGGTATACATAGGAAAGGTTCAGCTGTGTACTATTACAGTCGTATATGCCATGTCATATAGCTGATTATGCTTTGACATACATACAAACAGAGTAATGCAACACTCAAACAGATCATTTATTACAGCAGTCTAAACACATCACTTCTGTTAGTGTCCATGCAAAGGCCTTCAAGTAGTACAACAGGAAAGACAGACTTGACCACAGCATAACAAGCAATCAACAATATGTAATGCAGATGTATAGCCCAGCTGCCTCTAAATACACTATGCATGCAATCCCTAGGGAGAAAAGACCTGGGTTGACACTATGGGTGGTATCTGTCACATAACAATGCATAACTGTAATCATCACAATCACACTGATGGCAGTAAGCAGTAGGCCAGCAATGTTCACAAGGTGAAATGTATGGTAATGTACATCCGCATACCTTAAGACAGCTTACTACTGGTAGTCCTCATATATTGTAACACCCTGGAATACTTATGGTGCATACCCTCCATACACTGCCTTACAGGGGCGTAGCACACTGTTGCATGCACTGACCTCTAGACTGCAGAGGTGCACATATGTGTTGTGCAAATGAAGCCCACATATATAGGGTGCATATGGTTTGTACACCATTACTTAATGACATATCTGATAACCAGCCAGTCAGATAACTGACTGCTGGACATGTTCTGTGCACTATTAGCTGTTTCCGAGGACATTACCTGGACAGTTTGTGTTTGTGTGTACAGTACTGTGGTCTGTGTATGTAGGGCAGGGGTCTGTGGCCTTCACTATCCAAAAAGCCATTCCTGACCCCTCACCCACTGAGCTAATTTCATCGGGAGGCACAACAGCTATCTGACTCCTACAATGAAGATAGCAGAGTATATACAGTTTCATAAATAGTTATACTAAATATAATATAACTAAGTGTATAAGAACAATACCTAACATATGTCCATAACTGTGTTCCTGTGTTGGGATTGCTGGGTCTGTGTGTCTGTGCGTGTGTGTGCATGTGTGTGCGTGTGTGTGTGTGTGTGTGTGTGTGTGTGTGTGTGTGTGTGTGTGTGTGTGTGTGTGTGTGTGTGTCCATTAATCCTCAGAGGTACAAGGAGCCACTACAGCAGGGTTGAAGAGACACATGTGGCTTCAGATCCATAGGTTGCAGACCCCTGAGTTAGGATGAGTGACGACTGTATTTGTATTGCAATTACGAACCATGAGCTCTGTACAGACTGTGTTATATGCCAGTGTTCTGTGTCCTGTTTTATCTGATTTTACATGCTGCTCCAGTGTTAAGCTTGTGCATCATATGTGGCTGTGGCTGCGTTGACATTGGATGTGGGTATGCATTTTCTCAAAGGTGTCTGCTATGCTGTGCTGTGACCTGTGTGTCGAGCCCACTATAATTGCAGGCACATGTGTATTCCCCCATACAATATGTGTTCTAGTGTTGTGGCAGTCTGCCTGTAGCTTGCCCAGTGCTTTGTGCCATGCCTAGCAGCCTACTGTAAATACATAGTGCGCTGTTATGTCCAGGTATTTGCAAGACATACTGCTGCCAGGACAACATAACTGTTGTGAATTTCTGACAAAGCAGTGGTATGCTGTACAGATGTATGTCATTATCTACTGGGTAGTATGTGGCCATATGAACTCAGCAGAGCCAGGTATTATGTGTCTGGACAGACTGGCGTGTGTGCGTGCAAACACTGTGTGCGCATATGTACCCTAGTATTGTTGTGATATACCCATATACATGGCTAGTAACATCCACATTGGGAGGCGTGGTCCACATGTCTTTCATGAAGGGGACATGTGTACACTTCTGGACTGAACACAGAGTGCCAGACTGTCCACATATAGTGGTTATATCCCTGCTGTAGTCCACAGGATCATTACTGTGCTAGCAGTGGGTCTGTACTATGCTGCCCCTAGGATGTCTGTCTGTAGGCAATGGTGCTCATGTCTACAGCAGATGTGACCTCCCACACCCAACATGCCTGTTAAGACACCCCTATGACAGAGGCAACAGTCTACATATATACCCGCAATACATGCATGACATCCCCTTGCACTACGTTGTTGGAACTATTGGTACTGAGGTAGGGCTCTACTCCATGTTCTGGACATATGGTAAACATATATGTGTACACATATATCCACATATCTATGTAGATATATACACATATACATATCCACATACATATATGGCCATATACATATCCACATACATATATGGGGATATATATCTACATATATACATATAAATGCTCACACATACACATATACACAGCAATGACTTCAACAAGTGGCTAAGCGTCTGATGTCATTCAAAGTATCTGTCTGCCTGGGATGACATGATGTACAAACCACGATATTCTAGCAGAAATGGTCTGCACGTGTTGCCCCTGGGATTCAGGTTACTGTCTACAGCTCTTGGCACCCCCATAGTGCCTTATCTAGGCAAGTTTCAAAGGACAAAACCACCACTGTAACAGATGCAAACATGCAAAACTGACGGTAATGTGACTCAATGCTAGAAGTCTAAACCTACAAAGGCACTCTCTTGAGCCACACATACAAATGGGGAACATCAATATCTGTGCAGTAACTGGGACCTGGTTCAATGCTCCAGAGGGCACACCTGTAATACCTGCCTACAACCCTTATCACACATGTTGGGCAATAAACCAAGACCACAACACTACAGGTGGAGTAGTGTCCATATTCACCAAGGTCATTCACGCCTCCAGCCTAGTGTCCAACACAATGCATCTGAGAATCACCAGATGCAACTAAGACTAGGTAAGACTGCAATCCAAATTGTAGCTTGCTACAGATCCCCCTCCATGGGCCAAGGTTCTCACTACACCATTATATACATACTGGACAATATTAAGATACAACCAAACACCATTATACTGGGTGATTCCAAATACTCTTCCATAAACTGGAAAAGCAACTTGTGTACCACCACCCTTTACCAACAGTTCCTGGAACTCATCCATA
This sequence comes from Protopterus annectens, assembly GCF_019279795.1. Classification (NCBI taxonomy): domain Eukaryota; kingdom Metazoa; phylum Chordata; order Ceratodontiformes; family Protopteridae; genus Protopterus; species Protopterus annectens. The sequence continues at coordinate 1,950,960,169 of NC_056741.1, forward strand.
CCAACCTTCTGCATCAACTAATCCATTGTCCAACCAGGGTCTCCAATATCCTAGACCTAGTCATTACTAACATGGGAATCAGATCCTCCACACCAGTGGTCAACCCCTCATAGGTCAGGTCTGACGATAAGGTAATCATCACTGAAATCCATATCCTACCCCCACCCACCAGTAAGGAACCTCCAAAAACACCCTCTGCAAGCCAATTCCATGCTACTCAAGTTAGAAGTGACAAACCACATGACACCCATGGAGATGGGAGCTGAAAGTGTAACTGGTGAATTCTACCCAAAGGCACTGTATGTGCACATCCACTCGTTCATGAATTGTGCCATCCCAGATAGAACCAAAACACTGTCCTCCAAACAAGGACGCCAATCCTGTGCTCCACTGCCATGAACAAACTATACAACAGAAGGAAGACACTGTTGCAGAAAAAAGGATAATCCCAAAATGCAAACTGCTCCCTTACCAGCCTCTGTAAGAAGCTGATATCCCTTGGAATCCACCACAGCTTGTTACATAAATATAATTGCCATAGATTTCAAAGACAACCAACAAGGCATTCTGTAGTTATATCCAGGATCTAAATGGCAATGCTCAGAATGGCTCTGAGCTACAACAGAATGGCATTAAATATACTGATTCAAAGGAGTTTGCCAATATCCAGGCATATTGATTTAATGCCACATTCAGCCTTCTCTCAACCCCTAAAGGGCCCATCTCAGTAACAAAAGGTTGCCAAATTCCAGTAATCATGGCCAGACAGGTGGAAGCCGCCATATCCACTGCTAGGAATACAGCATTGATGGGACCAGATTACATCCAGGGCTGTGTACTACATGAACTGCAAAATAACCCTACATCTCACCTAAGTGCCATGTGTAATCATAGCCTCACCTCAGGCTTCTATCCCACTGAGTGGCGCACAGCTACAGTTATCACACTCCACAAGGGGGACTCCACCTTGGATCCTGGGAGCTACCATCCCATCAGTCTGACGAGCTTGATCTGCAAGGGCATGGAATGCATTATCATGCAACTTATATAACAAAGACATTGGCAACCAGCAAACACTGGACCCCACCCAGGTTGGGCTTGTGAAGGGCCAATCTTGTCTCCTGAACCTGATTGACTATTTTAATTCAGGTTCCGGAGCTGTAGAGGAGGGTAAGGCAGTCCACACAGCCTATCTGGACTTGGCCAAGGCCTTCGACAACATCGCCCACTCTAGAGACATAGTTAAACCTATGAAGCTGGCCATAAACACTTGTGTCACTTGATGGGTTGCCAACTGACTTACCAGTAGAACCCAGAATATAAACCTAGCCAGGTCCAATCCCTGCACCAGACAGGTGACAATTGGAGTACATCAGGGTCAGTCCTGGCACAGCTCTTGTTTGGCATCTACTTCCCTGAAGTACAAGCCAGCACTATGGAACTCTGGCTAACAAAGTTCACAGATGACTGCAAACTGGGAGCCATTATTGCATCCCTAAATTATGTGGATATTCTACAACATGGCTTTACAGAAACAGATGCTTGGTGCCAAAGCCATGGGCTCAAGCTTAATGCCAAGTAATGTATAGTTATCCCCTTTGGAAATACCATGTACCCATGAATTACCACATAGGTGGCAGTACACTAAGCACTGAAAGTGTGCTGACAGACATAGGGACACAGGTGGACAGTGGTCTCACCTTCATTAACCACATAGCCACAACAGTAAGTAAATCCTTCTATGTGGCACACCTCATCACTGATGGCTTTACATCTGGAAAAAGGGGGGCAATTGTCCCACTGTACTCATCCCTCATTACATCCTGTATAGAGTACAATGCCCCATTTGGTATGTACCTCGCAAGACAGCTGTGACACCTGGGAAGGCAGTGGACATACCTCACTATAAGAATCACAGGCATCAAACAGAAGGCCTATGCTGACCATCTGGAAATCCTCCAGCTATACTCTGTGGCATATTGTCTACACAGAGGCTATCTCTGTGTAACATACAAGGCTATGTCAAACCCTGGGAAATTACATCTGTAATATGTGTATGTACTGCCATGTACAGTACATGTGTCTATGATTGAGTATCATGTCTGGGACACACAAGTATATGAGACCTGCACAACACCTATATCCATGTGAATGTGTGACATGCAGGGGTACCAACCCAGGGTATGTGCTGTCACACTGGTATGTAGTGTAACATGGCATTACTACTGTCAACAGTGCTGTCCCAGGGAATGGTAGAGTGCTAACATTACTACTGACAACAAGCAAACCTGCGGGCATAGCTGCACTCTGAGGGCTCACTGTCGTGTTCCTGGTGTGTGGGCTGTGTCACAGTATATATCCCCTACTGGATAATAATCAGAAATGTGGAATAGAGTACCGTCTGTACAGCACATGTTAGTGAGGGCTTACAATATGTAGTAATGGCATACTTATTGTTGTCAAACATCCATCTATTGACACATCCATCCTACTGCATAGCTACTCACCAAACTGGTGTCTGTCAGTCCCTCTACAGATGTGCAGATGGCAGGTATCCAGCTGGGGTATATACAGACAACTTATGCTTGATTGACACCATGTGTGGCCAGCTGTGTACTACCTGTCACATATAGGAGAAATCACCCTGTATGGGCCACATGCCACATGTACCTATACTACACTACCACAGTCAACTGAACATGCTTGAGTACAGGTCTCCATCACAGACACTAACCATGTGTTGTAATACATGTTGCATACATGTCAAATGGATCACCTCAGTGGCCATGTGCAGAAGGCACCCAGAGGCTTCACTGATGCATGTCACTCTCACCCTGCCAGTCACTAACATGGTGTCTGTCAATAGATTTCTTGCTGGCACATAGCAGGTGGCATGATACCAATGTACACACACCCTCTACACATCCAGTCCCTCCATGGACAACAGCCAGGTACACAGCTATGACCACCTGCAGCAATGCACCACAGTATTGACATGTGTACATGTGCATTACTGAGGATAGCATTGTTTGTGTGTTAGTACACCTGTAGTTGGAAATTCCATGACAGCCTTCACAACCACCTCCACTTCCATTGCCATAGTCAGATATGGCTGCTGCTGTATTGGACATGACATGTACCCTGTTACACTCCTCTCCCTAACAGCTATATGTGCCTTGCAGTACCAGCCCAACAGTGTTGTACAAATGGGTCGATAGGCATGGGAATCCCATTGAGGTCTGCCACGTGTGTGTATGTGTGCATATCTGCATATTTGTAGGGTACACCATTCTGAGGCCACATAATCCTATTACACTACACATTGCCACACAGTAGTACAGAGAGTGTTGTCACTGCCCATAGATGTGGCATCTCAATGCAGCACCCTACTATGCCTGTGGCATGTGCATTACATGCATATTCCTGTGGTACCACTGTTGTGATATGCAATGGGCTGTATTGCCATCATGGGCAATGTGTGATAGTGGGTATGTCAGAGTATCATGATGGGTTCCAGTGTGTACAATATCCATTGGGGATGTGGGTGCTGTGTACACTGTCATTACACCATGGTACAACTGGTATATGCCCCACGTACCACTTTTTGGTGACCACTGTCACCATCACCCATACAGGTAACTGATAACAGGATACAGCCCAGTTACACATGTGTTGTGTGCAGCCTACCTGTAACACATTGGGCACATGGTCTAGTTAGTTAGCAACAATATGCCCAGGTCTCTAAGATGTGTGTCTGTCTGTTATGTATCTGTCAATGTGTAGATGATGGTATGACACACTATGTATTCTCCATATACAAACATTAAATCCCCCATTACCATATTGTACATGTCTGTGGATGTTCTGCATATAAAATGTGACCTGGTACACAACTCATCCTAAATGAGGTGTCATGTGTGCAATGAAAGTCACACAGTTCAGTAGCACTACATAACTAGATAAGAGTCTAGTCACAGTGTTGCCAAGTAAGGATGTGTGTGTATGTGGATGGGTTGACATAAGGGTGCAGATTATACATGTACCAGCAGGTCACCTGTCAATGTGGCACAGGCAATAACTGTTATACAAACCTGTGACGTGTGCAACTGTATACCAGATATGTTCATAGGTTCATAGGTTCATACTAGGCTATCTGCCCTGGGGTATTTATAAGCCTAGCCCGATTGTGTTTGGCTTACACCACCCCTTGATTTGAGTATACTGTGCCCTTTTTAAAGTTTAGTTTACTGTGCCTCTGTCTAATAGTCTGTCATGGCCATGATGTCACCACAGTGCCTTACCCTTGTGGAATATGACTGCAGACCACCCTCCTGCTGACACATGTAAACCTACACCACAAATGGATAACATTATGGAGATAACAATCAATCAGTGTTACTAACAGCTGAAATGCATCATAGCTGCATGGCTACACTACCTGACATGTATGCATTAAACATTACCCCTGACAACATCATACAATGCAGTACATTGCAGCACTCTATTACAGTCACCGTGTGCATCAGAACCATGTTAGCCTGTCCCTACATCAATGTTATGGATGACAGGGATGTGGCATAGGTATCATCATATGCACAGGGTGTGTTGCTGGTTTGCCAGAGGCCAAGGGTGGTCAATACATTTGTCACCATGTGTGCGTCAGGGGTTTAGTTCATTAATTGGGGTGTGGTGATGTTGTGTGTCTCGGTATGGGGTTGCCCTAGGTGTGGTTGCATAGTATGTGGGTATGCATGCACACAGTTCTGCCATGTGGCTGCCCTATACATGTGTTGTGGACACCTGCAGACCATACCTGGCAGGGTGTGCAGTTCACCACCTTCAGCCACAGACACTCTGACTGTGCCTGCCAGGGGTTCCATGGGCATGTGCAGGTACAGACCTTGAGGTGCTGCTCTCCCCTGATGATGACAGATGTCTACTGGAACCATGTCCTGCCTAGGACTGGCCAGGGCCACGTGCATGAGGCCTACTGTGGTGTGTTGTGGACAGCACCCCCAGTGGTGTGATAGGGCTGGTACTGCCACTACAGGAGCATCTTGGCATCATGGCATGTCCACATTGACCACCAGCTGCTGGTGTTTCTGGCCTATGTCCACGTGGCTGTCACAACACTCCCACCACGCATTCTAGCATAGACATACCACCATCGACGAGGCCCACCATCTCACCCCACCATCTATCCATGACCTTGGTTTGTTCACGGACGGCAGCAGCAAGTTAACAGATGTTGCCACTTACAGATGAGAAAGCAGCCCTCTGCAGCCTCAGGCCCTGTCTGGTGTACATTTCCATATGTGCCTGTGCCTCCATTATGGCCTGAAACATGCTCCTGGTGGTACCAGTTGTAGCGCCTCTGCCAAGGGCATGATGACCAGTGGCCCTCCCACGTGTATGACGGTACATCTGCAGATGTGGTGCCCTGCCGGACATCCAGCTATGTTTACTGTGACTCAACACAGTTGGCATGGACACCACACTTTCCTGGTCACTGGCACCAACTGCCAACTGTCCCTTTGCTATGGCCACTTGTGATGGGGTTTGTAGAGGCATTGTAACTGTGTGCAGGGTTGGGGTGGCTAGGGTTGGTGATGACAAATGATGGTGCAGTGTCAGCCTCTGACAACCCCACCTGTGCCTCAACAATACCATCATCATCATCGGTGTCTGTACAGACACCAACCTCAGATAGCATGCAGGAGGGACCCTGACCCACCACTCCACCTGTGGGGGAAACAAACACACACTTTAAGACCTGTACAGCATTGCATAACAGTGCACACATTTACACACACACACACACACACACACACACACACACACACACACACACACACACACACACACACACTCACACATGCACACCCACGCACACTGACAGTCCACCTTACTACCTCCCTTTACCTGGGTTTACAGACAGTCCCACATTCAGTTACATATGTTCCCCATCCTGCATGGCTCTTGCTAACATACACTCATTAATACTACCCATTAACATATCATTCCTCTCCATGCCTACACGTGTGATCACAACACATGGCCTGTTACTCCATCACCTCCCTGACTTGAGTGGAGTAGGTTGTACATGGCCTCACTGCTGTCATCCAGTATTACCCTGTGTATGTCCAGTCATGGTGTACATGGGCCCTAATATGGTTGAGGCTGCTACATTCACTACATATGTCACACACTGGAGTCTCATACTACAGTCTTGCTCAGTCCATGCCACATCTGCTGCACAATCAACCCATCATGTGGACAACAGTAATATCTGGATACACCCACTAATGTGCTCTGGTAATTCCCCATTGCATTAGTAGTGCTGCATACGTGGATAGCCGGTTACCTATCTGTTGCTGGCAATATGATGTGTATACCTGGTGTGTACTTTCCCTACCAGTGCATGTTCCATGCTACAGACCTTGTTATGCTATCAGCTGTCCTGTGTTCACACATCAGACAGGTTGTCCTGGTGTGTCATGTGTCACTCCTTGTACATGTACAGCACAATCCCACGAAGAAGTACTACCATGTGATCAATCCCACTATCACCTGTGCATACATGGACATCCACACAAACAGACACACATGTACACACACATCTGACATGCATTGACCACACTCCACTCCACCAGATTGCACTTACAGACACATTCAATACCCACCCACCCCCCACCACACATACACACATTTATATGTGGGGATACACAACTTTTGTACACACATTCCTCCCATTACCCTTCTGTCAGCATGCATTACATATAGTGCTCAACAGCATGCAGTGCAACTATAGTGAATTCATGCCAGTATACATGTGTGTGATGCATGGGCTGTGTTGGTAGAAGATGGCCCTTCCCCTTGTTAACAATGCACCCATATACAAAGTGTTACTGTGGACCTGTTCTGCACCCTGCCTTGTACTGCGCACCATACCACAGAGGTGTACAAACCATTGCTGCCGATGTAGTACTGTGTCAGTTATGGCAACTCCAATGCTCACAGCCCCTATGTGTTAGAGCAACTCATACCTGGGATGATATGTGAACAGATATAATTTGTGAATACCTGATGTCTGCTTTACAGATCACAACATCAGCAGTGCATGTATGACCAGTACAAGACTATTACACTGACAATCACCAGACCTTACCATGGCTATGGGGGATACCCTACACATGTCCCACAACTTTGCATGGTTGCAAGGTCTACTAATGTGCACATCCCTTGGAGTGCACACACTGCTGTCACTATTGCTGTGGGGTCAGGGTCATATCTGCCACAGTTACTTATCCTGATTGTGTGCAGATACAGCCATGAGGGTGTTGTTTCACACATGTCCCTAATGTAGGCCGTGTGTCCTGCCATACTTCTCATCCCTGTGGACCCATTTCACAATGACAGGATGTTAGTTATCTTACATGTGTCTGTTGTATCCTTCTGATACCCCATCATGGTCTCTACTATGATAGAGTGCATGTCACAGCAACAAAACGTGAACATGTACAGCATGCAGTATGAGTAGGTGTGTTAGATGTGTGCATGGAATACCTCATAGCTATTACATGCCCAGTGTATTGTCAAGCATGAATATAAACCATACTCACCGGCTACAGGCTGCTGCCTTGGTGGTATCCTGGAGGGACCTACATAAGAGTGTGAGAAAGTTTATGTCAGTGGCCAAAGCTGTGGCATTCGTAAAGGGTGAGTGCAGCATTATGGTACATCAACAGTAGAAATCCACAGCACTACAGCTTATGCACAACTATTTATTACTACTACACAGCAAGAGATTATGTATATGACATCTCAGATTTGCATGATGTACCTGTACAGATGTGGATGCATACACAAGAGTGGTGTACTGATGTGCCCTGGGGCCTTATCTGCATGCTCCTCAGCCATTGTGTCGATGGCACCCACCTCCACAATGTACCTTGCCCATTGTTGGTGCTGCAGGCGGGCAGGTGCCACAAGGCTGCTGAGAAGCTCCTCCACATGGGTAAGGGGTGGATGAATGGCTTGCCCCCCCTCATTGTGAGGTGCTCCCCTCATATGGCAGCTGCACGCCAATGTACATGGCAAAGCAGGTTGGTGCAATGATGCCGGACCTGCACATAGCTGCAGTTCTGCAATCTGACATCTTTGACCCTGTGGACTAGATTGTTCCACAAGGCAGTCCTCTCCTGCTGATCATGGGTGGCCCGGCCAAACAGCAGTTTGTAGTGCTGTACTATGTGGTCTATGATTATATCAGTTTCGGCAGCACTGAAAGCTGTCAATTGTGTGTGGGCCATCTTCCCTGGAAGACATAAAGATGAAAACAGGTCTGAACAACTCATACAGCAGGGTTACCATAGTTCTTAATATGCATCTCTGTCTCCCCCCACCATATCAGCTACAACAAACCATTCAAAAAATGCAATTGGTATGTCAGCAGCTTACCTACCATTGGGAGATATGATGTATTGTGCCAAGCTTTGTGCTATGTGTTTGTACCACACTTTGTGCTATGTGTTTGTAGCCATGTTCCCTGTGGGGACACTATCTTTGGTGGCCTGTTACAGACTATTTCACCTGCATGTAATTGTCAGTGCCATATATATATATATATATATATATATATATATATATATATATATATATATATATATGTGTGTGTGTGTGTGTGTGTGTATATATATATATATATATATATATATATATATATATATGTGTGTGTTTGTGTGTGTACATATATGTGTAGATATATCTTGCGGGTTGTTTATATACCTATATCTACATGAGTGTCTGTGTATCTGTAGACATAAATGTCTCATTATATATCTCACAGATATTTATCTATATGTGGGGTGCATACAGAAATCTAGTCCACATTCTGTAACTGTCTTTCCCTCACAGCTGCACTGTTCTGCCTTGCTGCAACACAGACAGGTGTCACATGTTGAACACAGACTAACATTAGGGTGGTATATATGGTGAGAGATTGCTGGTAAGCCTATTATACACCTATGGCATTTATGCATGCTGCATTACACATTAACATGACTGTCCTGCAAGTGGTGTGCTCTGACACCCATGTGTCTATCATGACGACATACCAAACACAGATATTATGGCTTACATCTTTGTTATTCATTGCTGATCTGCACAGTTGACAGGTATGTCCCACTGCCTACAGGGACAGACAGTATTGTCCAGAGCAGTTGTTTAGCAGAACATCATTACACAGATAACTACAGATGGCACATATAGGTTCATAGGTTCATAGGTTGGTACTGGGCTATCTGCCTGAAGGCATAGATTAGCCCAGCCACATTGTGCGGTATTCACCACCCCTTTAGTAGTTC